>NC_142178.1:4280000-4580000 GCF_026936395.1 Plectropomus leopardus
AAAAATATGCAATTGTAATCTGTGTGTGTTCTGTGAATATTTCTTTAAATACTACTTTTTAAAACTGCTTTTGTCTATTATTTGTTTGGTTTTAGGTTGGTCACTACACATTGCTTTACTTAAACTCTTTCTTTGTCATTACCCAGTCCTTTTTAGAGCCAGAGACAAAGATATGAATCTTAAAGGTATAATACACCTTAAAGTAAAATAGGAGTCCATCTTTGTCTCTCAAGCCTGTTCCCACTGCACAAACACCCGCTAAAATCTGGCTTTTGTGTGTAATGGGCAAGATTACAATAGGCATTCACACCTGGATCAAATGACTCTGCAGTCCTCATGGGTATTTATCAGCTCCGAGTCTGATCAGCTCTGATTGGCAGGGATAGAAATACAACACTCAGTTGGATGCGCTTATTTTAGCCCCGTTGCTCCAAATATAGTCTGCACCGAGTTTGAAATAAGTAAGAGATATAAACATTAAGTAACAATTGTAGCATTTTCACTGGCCTCCATGCTGCTTTCAACTGTTTACTAACCTGATTTTTGCCCTGAAAGTGAACGTTACACACAACTAAAAAAAAAAAACAGAAAGGCCTGCTTCTCTGCTTCAGAGCCCAGTGCACAGCTCTGGCCTACTGGTAATGTGAAAGGAGTCTATCGCTTATTTTTAGCAGGTGTTTTCACATTTGAAAACGTGCATACATGTGCTAATTTGATGGAAAATGTGTATTACTGTGTTTCAATGGACCAACTTCATAGTTAGTGTCAATTCTTGGTAGACTGTTTTTTTGATAGAGGAGCCTCGCTGAAAAACAGGATGAACATTGTGTTGGCTCATACACGCTCTATGGTCTAGTGTGTGTATCACCAAAATAAATACGTTCTGCATATATATATACTCGTCCAGCATCTAAAGCATATTTAAAGGTTTTCATCTGCACAAATTAATAAATCCAGGTGACGTTATGAGATAAAAATCATTGAAAATTGGAGCCAAAAAGCTTTTGCTGTGATGAACAGGATGTTGAGTTTCTCTCAAGGGTGTGTGTGTGTGTTTTTTGAGGTGAAGGTCGTGGCAGAAAAAAGCCCCATCCAAACAGCAGCCATTTTAATTTGTTTGACGGAGAAGAGAGGTGATAACCTCCCTCTGCAGCCGCACGCCCGGGGAGGAGGGGGGGGGAGAGGTTCAAAACAAGGAGAGAGAGAGAGAAAGAGAGAGAGCGCGAAAGCAAAGGAAGGAGGGCTGAGCAGAATTGTGATAAGGTAGCGGATAGAGAGAGTCAAGAAAAAGACTGAAAGAGAGAGAGCGAGGGGTGGAAAGAAGACTGTAATATTTGATTATGGCTCAAGGCTGTATGTTTGTCCAAAGGCTAAAGACTGTCAACCAGCTAATCGTGGGGGTCGATGGGTGGGTGTGTCTGTATGTGTTTGTGAAAGCATGTGTGGGTCATTGCTATCAGCACATAATTTATGCCGAGTACACGTGTCTGTGTGTGTTTCCGTGTGTGTGTTTGTGTGTACGTTACAATTTCTGGATGTCAGTTACAGTTCTGTGGGCCTGAGGAGAATACAGTGGTCTCCCTCAGGGCGCTGTTAGTGCCACTCTCATACAGATGTGTTGGGCTGCCACTGTGTCAGTTTCTCAGTGTGTGTGTGTGCCTGCGGGCGCGTGTGCGCGCATGCATGTTCTTTTCTTATGGGAAGCTAAACTTACTCCGGATATTGTCGAGAATTTACCAGCTTTAGTTCTTTATCAGATCCTGATTGCAATTCTTGTCATATTGTTTGTGTAACAAAAACAAACTGGGGAAAGAAAAAAACACCTTTATTTTTTGCATAGATTTAAAGATACACTAACAGACATTTGTAACAAATCATTTTGTAAATTCCCATTCTTCTCATCATTTTTTTATTTTTTTGTGTGATGATTGGAATCATTTAGCCCAAAGATTTCCTTTTTAAGAAACCTGCATTTTGACAAACATTTAAAAAAAAAAAAAAAAAAAAGAAAGTTTGCTTTTTGCTGGGATCAAAATTACACTACTGGGTAAATTAACGAAAACATTTACTTAAAATTGTTAATGAATTAGTATATATAATTGAAAATAATATCCTAAACTTAAGAAAATTAAGAAGATATGCATTATTTTAAAATGCATTTTTTTCTGTCTTGCCAGATGAAGAAGAAGAAGAGAGCAGCTGGTTGGTTTCATCCAAGGACAAGGAGGTATGTGGACATTAGCAGCTTCACAGTATGTAATATTTATCCTAACATTTAACCACTCTTGTCCTCAGAGGTCTTTCTACAGAGTAGATTTTTTTTCCAATTATGATGGCTTTTAGTGTGTATAAAAACAAGTTACTCAAGATAAAATCTTTTTTGTGCTGCAGTCCTTTTCCCAATGATGGTCTGATTTTGTCTTGTGTTATAAATCCAGCCCACCCCTTCCCTTTAGAGTAGGGTGCTTTCTGCTCCTCGCTAAATGCCCAAACTCACTCTCAGCCAGGCTCTGAGATGTTTAGTGTACCTTCAGCCAAGATGACGAAAAGAGGCTTTTGGTCAGTGACTAGTATATACAATAATTAATTAATTAAATAATTGTGATTTCAGTATTGACCAAAGAAATTGTGATTGTGATTTTTGACATAATTGAGCAGCCCTAATTAAAGGTTTATGGCGGACTCACTTTTCCATACACGTGCAAACATGGCCTGGTTCCACCCCTTTTTTTCTCCAAGTGCAGAAAATGAAAATTTGCAGTCTTCATAATCTGGTTGAATATATTTTTTTAAACTTTTGAAGGTCAAATCATCACTAAAGCGCATTTCCTGCAAGAGAGTCAATAACAAAAATGGAGTTGTCATAAAAACATTTGTTAACAAGTTAATTGTTGTTATCATAGGATTCATGACTTTAATGCATGCACTCAGTAACATGCAAGAAAACATTCCACCTTAAAAGTTCCCAGTAGCCGCTGGTAGCCTTTGAGCTGCACAGGCGCTTTATTGGCGCTTTATTTACGTTATGAATAATGATGAAGAAGCTCATCTGATGTCACTGCAACCTGCTTGGAGCTGGTCGGGTGCGCCTCAGCTCAACTCCAGAGATGGTCCGTGTCAGGCGCAACTTGGTGCGTTTAAACGGAACTAAATCTGAATCGCAAATCAAGGCGGCATGGTTTGACTTGGTGTTCCCAGAATGGAAAAGCACTATCTTATCCAAGAGTAAGAGTTTTTGTCAGTTGTAACAGAGAGCTGGAAAATAATATTTCTGTGTTTCAATGGAAATCAATGATTGACAGTTAAACTTTTGTTCTTTGTGTGTACAAAATTATAAGTAAATGATGTGTGTGTTTCAGGCTCGGATCTATAACAAAGACAAGGGTGCCAGGCTAACGGTGCAGCGGTTGTCAAACAGATACTACACTAACAAGAACGTGGAGTGTAGAAACTGCAACAAGACCGGACATCTCTCCAAGAACTGCCCTGAGCCCAAAGTCAGTTCCACTCAGTGCACACAAGCATGTACAGCTTATACACACTGATGAGTACAAGTACGTAAATCTACTAGCTGTGTAATATGTGTATCTGTGTATCTCTGTGTGGGTGTGTGTGTGTGTGTTCAGAAGTGTTCGCCCTGCTTCCTTTGTGGCAACCCAGGCCACCTGTCCAGTGAATGTCCCAACAGGCATTGCAACAACTGTGGCCTGCCCGGGCACCTCTATGATTCCTGCAGCGAGAGAGCGTACTGGCACAAACAATGCCATCGTTGCGGCATGACGGGGCACTTTTTTGATGTAAGTACAGTTTTGTGTTTGTTTCATTTTCATTTAAAATAAGGAGGCAGCTTTGCACATTTGAGTCCAATGCAGGCATGTAGGAATAAAGCCAAACCTAGCACCATCAGGGTCCTGTATCACAACACATGGCTGAAAGTATTTTTGTATGTTCAGTGTAATTGTAGAAAATCTCAATTCTTAAACCCTTGGGCATTAATCTGCTACTTTAAAAGTCTCAACTCTTCTGGGAAGACCTTTTGGAACCTGGCTGCAGGAATTGGCTACCATTGTGCCACAAGGGTGGTAATGAGGTTGGGTGCTGATGCTGGTTCATAAGGCCTGGCTTAAAATCACTGTTCCAGTTCATCCCAGAGGGGTTGTGGTCAGCGCTGTGTGCAGACCAGTCAAGTTCCTTTACACCAAACTTGGAAAACCTTTTTTTTTCTTTTTCATGGACCTCGCTTTGTGCAATGCGGCATTGGCATGTTGAGACAGATAGGCGCCATTCGAAAATGTTGCCACAGCTTTTGAAGTGCATTATAGTTTGAGATATTGTGTATTTCAAAGCATTGAGATGTACCATAGTGAGCAGAGAAGGGCCAAGCTCGAACTATGTAGCACAGCCTGAGAAGCACACAAAGTCAAAGTCAACTCTATTCTCAATTCTGCCATCTATATGCACAGGACATGGATAGTGTGGAAATGCTGGTGTAAGCACGGAAGTACAGTTTTTCTATTATGCAGTGAAGGATTATTGTGCAAATGGAATGTATAGTTCCAATGTGATAAATAGTTCAGATATAATAAATAGTGCAATATAGCTTATGGATATGTGAGTAATGTAAAAAGAGTGATTTGCCCTGAAGCGTTTCCTGGCAGTCAAAACTACACAAATGTTCAAGGAAATGTTTCATCCACAGGATAAGTAATTAGCAGGTGAAGTGAAAGCCATTAAAAGCAACAATGCTTGTTTTACTGTGTGTCCACATACTGTTGGCCATGTGGTCTATCTGACACAAGGGAGTCCAACCATAGACTGTATATAAAGATGGACAACATGGCGGTTCCCCCCAAAGTAAAGCTTTCCAATCTCAATCGCCCCCTGGTGTCTGGCTGCAGTATAGGTCATGAAGCTTGCCCCCTTAATGTTAGTGAATGGGACAAAGGCCAAACTAAAAACTCAAAGTACACACCAAGTCATTTTTTTTCCAAAGATGGTTTCTGACACAGAAGGTAGTTCTCATCGCCCTGATGTTTGCTCAAGTGATGGTTTTTATGATAAACTTGGTTTTAATGAGTTATTAAATTCTACAGTCAGTCCATGCACTCACATTCAGTCGAGCTGCTGGTGAGTGGTCAATGGGTGTTTTTGGCGAGAACGCCCCTGCTGCGGAGATAGCAGTGGCCATGTCCACCATATTTTAGCTTCACTTGTGCATCGTGTGGATTACCGGGGACGCGTCATCCATCTTTAAATACAGTGTATGAAGTCCAGATAGCACACCTGTCAAGCAGTTACATGTGGGTAATGTAGTTAAACACAATTCAAATCCATGTGTGAAATGCACATAGGAAACCCTATTAATACAATTAAATTAGTTATTAGCAAATGTACAGTCAGGATTTGAAGACATATTGTTTATAGTAAAAAGGAGAGAATGGAGTTAGCAAGCTTTGAATTCAATTATCTCCATGCTACTGGTAGAGAGCACAGCTACATGGCCACACATTGTGTAGGAGGGGGGGTGTTCGGCTTGTAGTAAGAACAAAGAACAATTAGTGTCGAATGTAAACATGATGAAGCACCAGCCACCTTTTCTAACATAAGTATAGAGTGTTTGCTTTTATTTCCTCTTCATTTTTTCTCCTCCTTTCTCCCTCATTTTCCCCCTCTTTTTCCTCGCTCTCTCCCCCACTTTCCTCTCCCAGTAATAATGAGTGACCGGGGGTCAGCACACGCTGCTGTTCACATTAATTGATACACTTCAGCAATTACAGCTTAGTTATGTCTCTGCCATGCTGCATATTCCAGCTGTGGGCACGCACACTGTGTGTGTGTGTGTGTGTGTGTGTGTGTGTGTGTGTGTGTGTGTGTGTGTGTGTGTGTGTGTGTGTGTGTGTGTGTGTGTGTGTGTGTGTGTGTGTGTGTGTTGGCAGTGAAGGGTGAATCTAATGACCATCAATGACAATTATCCCACCGCAACGTTCATTACCTTGCCCATTTACACTAATGCCGTAGAATGGAAAACCCTGTGCATGTAAGAGCTGCCTGTGTCTCCCCCACCTCTCTCGCTCTCTTCCCCGCTCTCTCGCTCTCTGTCAGTCAGTCATACGTACTGTGCTCTGTGTAATGGATGAGTAACCAGGTGAACACCAGAGGGAGAGGGGAGACCAGGACACACACCGCCCATTTTTTCTCTCCCTCTCTCTTTCTCTCTCATTCATTCTTCCTCTCTGCTTCCTCCGGATCCTCACGCTCATCTTGTTCTTCCTCTCTCCTTTGCATATTGTTTTTTAAGAGCAAACACAAGTGCAAAGTTGTGCGGTATCGTAATTACCCTCCTCTCGGAACGCATAACTTTTGTTTTCTTACACTCACAAATTATACTGTATGTGTTGGTGTGTGTGTTTGAGAGAGAAAGAGAGTCAGGTCTCTGTCCCCTGGGCCTTTCTGTGTCTCTCATTAAAGACAGACGGTTGACGGAGCGCGAGTGTGTCGCTCGCCTCGCCTGTCGCCCTCGACAACAACACACTACCCCGGCGGTCTGGAGGGAGAGAGCAAAAAACGGGAGGGAGCTGGTGTGGGTGTGGTGGAGGGGGGTTGTCGAAGAAAAGAAAGCTAGATGAGAGGTGGAGGAGGATACAGCTATCGAAATTCATATTTGCCCATGTCTGTATTCAAATCTAACAGCTCAGATTAAGCCTGAAAAAAGTGGCCAGCGTTCTTCGCAGGCTTAGAGGTCTGGATTTGAACATCACTTTTATGTCAAATAGTCATTTTTTAGTGTGACAAGGATTTGCATATCATGCAAATTTGTATAAGAACTTGTTTAGTGTATGCAAAAGAAAAATAAACATCCTCGCAGGACAGGCTTAAATCTTGCTCTTCTCCTCTTTCGTTCTCTCTCTCTCTGTCTCTCTCACTCAGTAGGTGTGTAAGTAGATAAATCTTGTTGCCTGCGGCGACTGCGGCATTTTCAATTTCCCAGTGGGAAGTGGCGGCGGTTGGGAAAGGATGTCGGAACGCTTAAGGAACAGCGTGGCGAAGCCCCGGAGATAATGCTTTAGCCACACCGGGACAAAACAACTGACTGCCTTACTTACTGACTGTTTGAGTGACTGGCTGCACAGGGACACATGGAAGGGAAGCAGGCTGTTGCCGAGGAATCGGGTTGATGAATGTTCAGTGAGAGACAGAGGGAGAGATTTAAAAAGTCAGGCGAACAAATGACACCATGGCCTTTTTCCAGTTTCCTTTTGACCTCCTGTCTTCTCTTTGTTAGTCAGCATCTGCCTAAATGTGTCTTTAATATCCTATTTGTGCAAATGTGAATTTCTCAGAATTAAAGGGACAGTTCAACCCAAAATAAAAATGACCAATTTTTACTCTTACCTGTTGTGCTGTTAATAAATCCAGGCTGTTTTGCTGTGAATTGCAGAGTGTTGGAGATATCGGCCGTAGAGAATGTCGGCCTTCTTTCCAACGTAATGGAACTAGATGGCACTCCGCTTTTGGTGCTCAAAGCTCCAAACAAAGATAAATTTTAAAAACTCAATAGCAATGTCTCTTTGCAGAAATCATGAACCAGTTACGCAAGATAATCCACAGACCTTGTTGTGAGCAGGTTCATGAAGGAACTATTTTGTCTCTACCAAACTACACCCACCAACAGAATCATCATGCACAAGGAAGCATGCATCTACTCATGGATGAGAGGCTCATATTCATAACAGTTAGATGTAAACATCAATGGCATCCTCCTCAGCTGAGCTGTTGCATTGCTAGGTGAGCTAGCAGTAGATGCATGCCTCCTTCTGAATGGTGATGTGGTTGGTGGGTGTAGTTTGGTTGGAAGAAAATACCTGTAGTTCTGCATTAAACTGCTCACAACAAGGTCTGTGGACTATCTTGAGTAGCCAGCTCGTAACTTCTGGGACAAGGCATTGCTGTTGAGTTTTTGAAACTTTTTAGCACTTAAAGCACTGCAAGCTGAGTGCCATCTAGTTACATTATATTGGAGAGCAGGTAGACATCTCTACGGCCGATATCTTGGCAACACACACCAAAACAATCCAGACTGACAAATAGCACCACAGGTAAGATTGAAAATATGTACTTTTGATTTTGTGGAGAACTATCCCTTTAAGAGATACATGCTGCAGGTTATTTTTAGACATTTTCACACCACTCTTTTTAATCTGTTGAGCTCCTTTTATGTCCTCCATTAAAGTGAGTATGTCTTTGTGTAACAGATGACCATATCAAGTGTTTTCTCTCTCTTCAGGCTTGTCCAGAGATCTGGAGACAGTATCACATCACGGTAAGTACACAAAACCAACACTGTCAGCAAACTCCACACTCATGCTGTTCACACACTTTCACCTGAGCACTTTTCTTTATCTTTTCATCAGTGGGATTATCACTCTGTAGGCATGGATAAATTCTAGATGAGGGTGTCATATATAATGAAGAAAAAGCATGCACATACTTCCAATACAAACTCGAACCAAACACACCGAACTAAAGATGAGTGACAAGTAAAAAGGCAAAAAAAAAAAAATACTGCAGGGCCCCAGTTATTTAATGCACCACAGTGGCAAAAAAACTACTCTTCATCAAATGCAATGCAGAAGTGATAACTGGAGCTCTGTGCAAGATATTTTTTCAAGGAGCAAACACAGGTGTGTGTGTGTGTGTGTGTGTGTGTGTGTGTGTGTGTGTGTGTGTGTGTGTGTGTGTGTGTGTGTGTGTGTGTGTGTGTGTGTGTGTGTGTGTGTGTGTGTGTGTGTGTGAGAAGACTGTGCTCCTGCTAGCTAAGGGAGAGAGAGAGAGAGAGAGAGAGAGAGAGAGAGAGCGAGTGAGGTGGATGAAGGGCCCTTTGTCGTGGGATCAGGTACCACTGATTGGACAGGAGGAGTTAATTGGGAGCTTACTGAAACAGAGAACAAAAGCCAGGTACACAGAAAACTACACAGGTCATAACACTGAAGTGTATCTCCATGATACACTTCAGTGAGTATTTATTCAGCAGCATGAACAAGCTATGACATCTCATTATATATAGATAACATAAGATGCACATGCATTTGACATACAACAAAGTTTACCTTCAAGTGTACTCATTTTAAGTATATAGAGTGTACTCACAGTTTGTGCCCAACTTGTGTCAAATTTAGTAGAATCCCAGTGGACGCAGTACTTCTGCTCAGAGTCCCAATTAAAAGCCGAGAAATGTAAAAGAACAAGGTGGTGGTGAAGAGGGGGGGACTAAGGCAGCAGCACACACATGCAGAACCTGCCTCATCAGAACAGAAATATTTCAAATCTTACTGTACAGAATATGCTGTAACAAAAGAACATTCAAGAATTTTAATTTATGATCTGAATTCTTGTAGAAAATGATCTTGCAAAGGAGACTTTTTAAATTATATTCAGTGCTATAATTTACACAGTAAGAAAAAGCTTAAAACAGAAGTGCTAGAGTGAAGGTTGTGCTTTTGCGCTGTGGTTCTCAAACTTTTTTTCAATAATTTACCCCCTTACATTTTTAAATAAACATTTAAAAACAAATCCCACATCTGCTGAAGTGCCCCAATTTCCACGAGTAGTACCCTTACCGCAAATCTTAGAAACACTTCATTTGTGGATAATGGCTAGGGTTTCAAATTGTAAGCATTGATTAATGTGTAAAATTAATAATAGATTAATCTGTTAATCATTATTTGGAAAAACATAACAAATTTGCTTGTTTCAAAATGAGTTTTTTCCTCAGTCAAAGTTAAAAGCAACATATTGCATATACTTTGACAGCATTCATAGCCTATCAACCTCACTTAAATTTTACATCTTTAATTTAAATTAAATTGATTTAAATTAAATTAATAGATTTATTAGTTAACTGATTTTTTTTAGGAAAAAGTGGTCTTGAGATTATGTTGGCAATACTCCCAGACAGGGTCAGAAGCATTTTTCTTATTTTTCTAGACCTGTAACGTTATCCTCACCACTTGCAGTCACGCTCTTTCTCAACTCTGCTACCTTTTCCACAAAGACCCCTGGTGGCGTGTGGTGTGCACTACATCACCTCAATACAGCATCTCCGAATCAATTTAAGAGAACAAGTAGAGTCTGTATTTTTGATGGTATTGAAATATATCTTTATGATTCCTAAATACCCTGATATACTGTAATACCGATACCGCCTGACACATTGCTTTCTCATCTGCGGTGTCTTTCAGTGTCCGTCAAAATCAAACCAACAGTTAAAGAGATTTGAGAAACGTGACAAGAACCAGAAAATTTGTCTCTTAGCATGTGGATTTTCAAAAAAGAAATCCCCAGAAAGAATGTCACATAATCACTCAAAATCAATAAGTCAGCTGTGATTGGTATTGACCTCGCCCTGTAGCTGATAAGTGAACCATTGCAGGGGGGAAAAAAAAAACAACTCATAAGATTAAGGAAGTGCCTTGAGTGATGGGAACCTTTACTTTTATTGGGCTTCATTTTCAACCTAAGTGCACATTTGACATCTGTGGCTCTGTGTGTGTGTGTGTGTGTGTGTGTTTATGTGTTTGTGTGTGTGTGTGTGTGTGTGTGTGTGTGTGTGTGTGTGTGTGTGTGTGTGTGTGTGTGTGTGTGTGTGCGCGAGCGTGCACGCACACGCACACAGAGACAATGTGTCAAAGAGTAGAAAACTGTGTGACAGTCACATGGGCCATATGTCAGCAGGGATGCATTTGCTTATTTGTGTGTTTAAGTGTGTGTGTGTGTGTGTGTGTGTGTGTGTGCGTGTGTGTGTGTATGTGTGTATGTTTATCCAAAATCTGAGATCTTGGCTCTTTATGTATGTATTTGTGTGTGTTTGTGTGTGTGTGTGTGTGTGTGTGTGTGTGTGTGTGTGTGTGTGTGTGTGCATCTGAGCGAGGGGGTGATATAGACCTCAGCCTAAGAGAAAAGAGCAGCTTGTTTGTCAATTAAAAGACGTGATAAAGCATGAAATGGGCTGCCAACGCCACTCGGGACGAGGGAGCGAGAGAGAGAGTGGGAAGAAGAGTGTGTGTTTGCATATATCTTGGCGTGCACTTTGTGTGTATGTGTGTGTGTGTGTGTGTGTATGTGTTGGGGGAGGTCTGTCACTCTCCTCTATGGAGATTAATTAGCAGGGGCTGTCTAATGAAAAGGCAGCATCGTTAGCGCTAGGGTAGCACGGCGGGAGAGACGGAGGGAGGAGAAAGGAGGAGGGAACAGTACAGAGAAGTTCCAGGGGAGATGCTGGCACAGAGGATGGGAGTTAAGTTTAATAGTTGCTCATGTGTTGGTGGGGGATGTTTTATTGTGAAACTTTGAATAGCAGGCAAGAGGAGAAGATGCTGATGAAAGAGCGCCAGAAAAATCCTTTGCAAGATGACGAAACCACCTTTTTTTGTGTGTTTGCGCGTGTGTGTTTGCGTGTGACGGCATGCTTTAACGGGTGGAGGATTGTGACCCAGGTCTAATTGAAGTATTTAAGCCATTTAAGCACTGGGAACAGAAGGTCGTTACAGATCCAAACTGGCATGGGGGTTAGGGGCTCGCACAGACACAAACACACATGCATACACAGGGCTCCTTCTGTTTAAGACAGCCTCATTTTATTCATGATGCTGCTTATGACCCTGAACTCCCCAATGTGAGAAGGTGTGTGTGTGTTGGTGTGATGGTGTGTGTGTGTTTGCTTTGGGAGATGTGACTCTGTCACCTTCCGCTGGGCTCAGCCAGGTGTGAAAAGGCATTCTGTCAGACCTCCCTGCTACTGGGTCCATTTATCCTTCGTGTGTGTGTGTGTGTGTGTGTGTGTGTGTGTGTGTGTGTGTGTGTGTGTGTGTGTGTGTGCGTGTGCGCGTGTGCCCACCAGGTCCGTTTATCTTCCGTGAGTGTATGTGTTGTCTGCCTGCACCTGGCCCTCAACTAACAAACTCCTCCAAACCGCACAGTATAGACCACAAAGCCCCCGGGGTATTTACTGAGAAAGTAAGATACTGACACACATGGACACACAAATACCCACACACACCCCGGCAAATATATATAGAGAGGAGTAAATGGGGTAAAAAGCTCTCCACAACATTTTCATCTTGTCTCTGTCATACGGTTTTGAAGACATTTTATTACACAACTGTAATATTTACACAAAAAGATTTGCTTGGATGAACAGGTTTACTTCAATAACTCTTTTTCCGTCTCTCTTTCTCTTTCGCTCACCCACACACACGCCTACAGACAGCCTGGTTTTGCATACAGCATGGGGTCATTTCTCTGCAGACCCCATCTGTCTACCGCCTTCCATCTTTGTGTCTTTCTCACGAAGTACCCTACATGCAAAATGTCATTGAAAGAAATCCCCCATATAATCTTATTTAGCATTGGTATGATGTTTTATGGATCCTAGCAAGATTTTTTTAGGATGCAAATATTCATAATATGTCTGTGGTGGGTGTAAGGTTGAGTCACTGTTGTTGTTTGTTTTGATGGCGATGATGTCACCTGTGTCTCTAACACAAATCACTTTTCTCATGGCAGCACTGAATCATGCCTCTTTAGCTTTGATTTCCCTCTGCTTGTTGATTGTCAGTGCAAAATGGAGTGTGATTGTATGTGTATGTGAGTTTATGGAAACTTTCAGGGTTTTTGTTGTTGTTTGTTTTTGATGCCTGCTTGTCCCTGTGTATTATTCTGTGTCCCCTCATTAAATTCAGAGGTTTTTGCGGGTCTGTGAAAGCAGCGCAGGTGGAGCTCTCCATGTGTTATCTTTTTCCTCAGCAGCAGTTTGTGACTCACACGGTGAATAATTGATTGATCGATCTTTTCAGAGCTGAACGGATAAGACTGACGGATGAGAGGAGCACCAGTTTGTGAGTGAAAGCAAACTTTTAGACTTGGCAGAATGAACAATGAAGTTGCACTTTCACTGGGTCTGGTGTTGCGCTGCTCCGTCTCTGCCCCGAGTATGCTTTGCGCTCTGAGAGTGTGGTATTGAAGATCTATTTCTTAAAAGAGTCCAGCTCCAAAAGTAGAAAATCTCTTTGTGGCAGCAGGTGTTTAATCATGGCGTCCCACTACAAATTAATGAGTGTGTGATAAACCCTGGGGTTGCCCAACCCCAGGGTCCCATAATGTTCAATTTTGCCCACCTGAGGTTTCTGGCAAAAAAAATGCTTTAAATCATTTATTTTATAAAATATATCATTTTAAAAATTTTTTGAGGTAACATGCTCTTTAAATAAGTATCCCTTATTATTATTATTATTATTATTATTATTATTGTTGTTGTTGTTGTTGTTGTTGTTGTTGTTGTTGTTGTTGTTCTTCTTCTTCTTCTTCTTCTTCTTCTTCTTCTTATTCTTATTCTTATTCTTATTCTTATTCTTATTCTTATTCTTATTCTTATTCTTATTCTTATTCTTATTCTTATCATTATCATTATCATTATTATTATTATTACGACACTTTGCCCAGGAAGTCAGTTTGAGTGAGGAAAGAAAGAAACAGAGAGGCAGACACAGTGGCACATCGACAAAAGGCTTTACAATTCAGGGACTTGGGATCCTAGTACCATTTTGCATTGTAAAAAATACAATACAGTACGGTACATGTGGTGTTTGCTTTTGGCCCACGGCCCAACATTAAGGTTAAATTTTCGCTTTCCAAGGGAAAAAATTTGGGCAACCCGGCTTCAGGGGGAAGCCATTACTCTTTGAATCAGACTGGGTTATACCAAAATACTTTTTTAAATTTTGTTATTGTGTTAGTGTTTCTGTTCTTAAATAGTATTATATGTCATGTGGCGATGTCATGTTGTTTATATTAAGCCAATCAATAACAGGCATCCAAAAAGACTTCATACTACTACTCCTAAAAATACCTCAGAAAGACAAAACAACATCTGCACACTTACTCCATGCCACGCAAGACAACATTTTGATCCTACTTGGATTTTCATCAGGTCAAAAATCATATTTTGAAGTTATTGATGATTCTTTCAATAATCCTTTTTTTTTAAATTTAAATGGTTTGCCTGTGAAATGCCAGAAATTTCTGAAAAATGTCCATTTCAGGCTTTCAGTTTCCGAGGTGACATTTTCAAATTACGGCCGTCTTGTTGAGGTCGGGATTTGTGGACAGTTAAGTCATTTCACAACCAGAAATCATGGATTCCTAGAATCACATGGGCAACTATAAAGCAGCAGCCAACAATGGAAGAAAATGCAAAAAAGGACCAAATTCCATAAGTAAAAGGAGCTGATGAGATCACATTTCAGTGGCGTTTTACATTGTATAATTTAATTTGACAAATAAAAGACTGATTGTCCAACAGTCAAAAGATGTTGAATTTATAATAAATTCTATCAGAAAAGCAGCCAATTCTAAGACTGAATCCAGCAAACTATTGGCATTTCTGCTTTAAAAAAGGCTTTAAACAATTAATACATAGCATAGAATTTTTTTCGTCACATGTGCGTGAACTTAGCAGCTGTGTTTTTCCGTAGACATTTTGGACGAAGGATCGAAAGGCAAAGACAACCATTTTTTCTGCATACCAGTCAGCAACACAGGAGAAAGAAAAAAAGGCGAGGACAGAGTGAGAAAACCAGAGAAAAGGGAAGGTTAGGAAGCAGTACAGTGAGGTGGTAATGGATGGACGGAGAGGGGTCAGCAAAGGCAGGAAGGGCAGTGCAAGTTGAGCGACCTGCTGTTCATACACAGGCTGCATTAATGCATGTGAAGATCATGCATAAATGCGTGCGTTAAATCATACAACACACACAAGTCACAGTGACTTTTTCCCTCCTGGTAGTGTTGTCAGGAGCCCGCTGGGCTGGGTTAAGACCAGAGCGCCACCCTATGGCTGCTGCAGGGAGTGTAGACTCTCTCCTTTGGGATATTTGAAGCGAGAATTTCCCTCCTTTTAATTTTACAATCCTAACTTTTCAAATCCAAATCAAAAAATCAACTCCTGTGTGCCTTTTTGATTTGTTTGAGCTGTATGTGGTGGATCAGAGCGAGAGGTGACATTATTTAACATGATTCAGCTACATAGGAGAACTGTACTCTGTATGGACCAGAGAGAGGGGGAGATAGCCGGGGAGGAGGGAGAGGTGTGTTGTTGTAAGAAGGATGGGAGGAGAGAGAGAAGTGAGGAGGAGGGAGTGTATTAAAAAGGCTGAAAGAGACAGGAGAGTGTGTGTGAGCACACAGCAGCTGATTGGTACAGGTATATCAGTGTGTGAGCATTGATTGGCCTCTCTTTAGATAGTAGCGGTGACACCTGTACGTGTGTGTGTTTATTGATCGGTGCCTCTGCCCACGGTAGTGTGAATGAGCATCGAGCGGATTCTGTCCTCGTGGCGGTATCAGTGTGTGTGTATCGATCTTTTCCTCAGGGACAGGTGTGTGTGTGTGCTTCAGTCTCTCTCTCTCGGGGTGCCCCTGAAAAACAGTCTGTGACCTTTTTGTTCACCACAGAAATTAAGCCGTTTTAACTCCTCGCCTTAAAGTCTATGTGGTGTCCTTCTTTCTCACCTCACTGCCCTTTTTCTCTCCTTTCATTTAGTATATTTTATAGCTTTTTTGTCTCACCCGCTCTCTCTCGAAGGTTCTTTGCTGTATGCTCGATTCACACATGCCTTTGTTAGCCCAAGGTTAGGACGTTTTGCTCCTCAAAATCCTCTTCTTTTCAGAAAAAAAGATACATTTACATTTCAAAAAAAAGACTTTCTAACAAAGTAGGCCTCCACAGTTTGTCCATGTCAAATTAAAGCTCATAAAGCACTATGTGCTTTAAAATATGAAAATATTTAGTCTACTTCGAATAACTCTTTTTTTTTAATTCCACATTGTTGGTTAAACTAAATAATTATTCATTGTTGTGACACTTAAATAGTCATTAAGTATCACAATTCAAATCCTATACAATGTGTTTAACATGAATAAAATCATCCTACGGTGTAAAACTCAGATAATTAAACTTGAAAATAGGTCAAAAAGCTTGAGCACATCAGCAAACTCCACATGTCTGATGTTACATTTATTTTATTTATTTTTTATTATTTTAAAGAGACAGATGTAGAACGTGGTTGAAGGACATACTGTGGTTACATTCAAGATGATTTATTTTGGTAATTCTTTCCTGAAATATCAAAACTTTGTTTCAAAATGTGTTTCCCTCTGGCCATTAAGGGTAATTTAAGTGATATGTAGTTAAAGTATGTTTCTATGTGTTTGTTAATACAAATTGTCTATTGGCCAGTTGTGTAAATACTTTACCAATTTAAAAAATATGTATCAGAGCTTGGTGTCTGTACCTCACTGTTTATATTTTTCAGATAGCAATTCACAGAGAGGCAATTGAAATACTTGGTGTGTTGATGATTTTTACACATAAAACACATGATTGACCAATTTTAATGGTGAATTTGTGTTTTATATGTGAAAATCGTGTATTTTAGTCATCTTTTCTGCACATTAGTGTTAAAAATTGGTTGTTCTATCTCACTAATGACATGGGAACATGTCATTGGGATTTATTTTTGCAAAGAGTAAGCAAAGTAATTAGTAATTATTGCAATATGGCAAAATGTTTCACGTAAGGAACTACATATCAGTTAACAGCAAATGATTGTGTATTCACAGACATGATATCAGTCATGTGTTGAATTTAATGGTTAATTCTTTGCAGAGACTATCTCAGTAAATGTGTCGCGGACATTGTGTTCCAGGTTCATTGTTTGACTCACTGACATGTAATTGCAGAGCAGCAACAAAATAGCTTTATGTGCATTTCTGGTGTCAAATTAAATAAGTATAACTTTATGTTTTTTAGCTGTCTACTAGTGTTTTGAGCTGCAGTTGAAAATGCTTGTCCAACCCAGCGACCTGGTCAGGTCTCTCGGTGGCACAAAGTGTGGTCCGTGGTTGGAAAGATTTCAAAAATGTTTTCTCTCTACACACTTAGAAGGAGGTGTTCACAACTTTTATTGTGTTAAATACATGTTGGTAATTCTGACGGAGTTTTTCTTTTCCAACCTCAACCGAATTCACTTGAGCAATTGAGATCGGCCACAGGTGAGGGTGTTGAAGGAGCTTTGCAGCATGCTGTGTTAGAGCGCCATTCAGTGGCCAAACAGAGAACTGCAGGAGAGGAAGTTCTCATTCAGAAGTCTTTACGCACATACATGGTAACTATACATCTGTTGGATGCCTGTATGTTTTTTAGCTGCTGCAGTCTCATACTCAAGTTCTTGGTTTTGTGTTGATTTAAAGATTTTTCATTCCTTCCTTCCTCAGTCCCTTTTCCAAATAACAGCAGTAGTGTCACTTAGAAAGTGACAAGATTCAATTGACAGGTTATTGTGGACATGAAGTGATGTTCTATTTGAATAAATCAGTCAACTGAGGCACATTCTTAAATTCCTTCCCTAGTGTTTTGAGTTAATGATTTGCTTGAAAAGACAAAAATACTTCCACACTGTTGTCTTATTCCCCCAAATTCTCTCTTCCTACATGGACATGACAACATATAGACAACAAATGGTCTATATGTCAAAAACAGCCCATGCAGAATAAAAGGAGAATTGGACATGAGAAAGCAGTAAAATTAAAAGTGAAATAGCTGTTCAGTCATGCTAAAAATACAACCCTGATCGCCAGAAAAGAAATGTTTCTGTTTTGTTTTGGTATGAGCCCATATTACTTTATACCACAGATACATTAGCTACATTAGCATGTTATGTAGAAGATACATTGAAACATTTCTACACTGTTATGGTTGAGGTGTTTTAACCACTTGGTTACAGTTAGAAAAAGGTTGGGTTTTTTTTTTTTGTTTGTTTTTTTTTTTTACTTAAAGGGATAGTTCCCCCCCAATTAAAATTCAGTCATTATCTACTCACCCAAATGCAGATGGAAAGCCAGGTGAACTTTTATAGTCCATCAAACAAAATAAAATAAAATAAAACCACAAATTGTCTCCATACCACTCGTCTAAAGTAATCAAAGTGTCCTGAAGCCTTAATAAACAAGGCCAAAAACATGGTGCCAGTGACCTTTTTCAAAACAACTTGGCACGTCAGGGTTTCAGGACACTTGGATTACTTTAGATGAACAGTATAGAGAGATTTTGTGTTTTTATTATGTTTTTTTTTAACATATTAATCCTAGTCAGCATTTGCTTTAATTGTTAGGTAGATGACTGCAACACCTTTCTTCCATGAAACTCCGGCAGTGTTTTGTGGACTATAAAACTTCACCTGACTTTCTATCTGCATGAGGGTGAGCAGGTAATGACTAAATTTTTATTCTGGGTGAGCTATCCCTGGAAAACCAGTGACAGGTCACTAAAATACCCCCATGGCTTCTACCAAAAAAAGCTGCCAGGCAATGTCAAAGCAATGATATGCTGAAAAACAACCGCTTTTCATGACACTTGGAAACCCACCAAAAGTTCGCTAAAAGTCACCCACGTTTTTTGGCTAAAAAGCTGCTGGAAACACAGCAATGACTGATTAGTTTTGTTGTTTGTTTGTCTTGAACAGTGTTTTGCAGCTTTGCAGGCAATTACCACCATCCTTATTTGCATCACTTTAGATTTGAAACATATGCAAATGTGCATATAGTGGTTTACAGAAATGTACAGTGCCGACTTTTTCTTCTGGCAACTAGGCTAAATAACAAAAAACAAGACTGCTGCTGAAAAAAGAACAAAGATCAAAATAGTTGACAAGCTCTCAAAAACATATATATATATATATATATATATATAAATAGTAACAACAGAAAAATAACAATCCATGAAGCGCTGACAGGGAACCTGAGATGAAGATGTAACTTTGTAGTCACAATATACTGCACATATTCATAAAAGAGAGAGAAATACAAAAATCTGTGGGACTGATTCAAAACTTTCATGTTAACTTTTGCCATTAATGCGGCCTGTCGTGACTGATTTGTCCGTGTTCAGACCCACACTTATGAGTAAAAGTCTATTAACATCCCCGCCCATTCTGGACAAAACCCCACATAATAGTTAAAGCTCACAAATGAACCTTAATTCAAATAGTAATGAGCATTAGTTGAACTCTGTCTTTCTGCTGAACTTGAAATCACAGGTTTAAGTTTTGACCTTTATTCCGTTCCCTGTTCTGTCCTTTCCTCTGTCTGCCTGACCTCTTTTTTTTTCTTCACTCCTCATACAAGAATGGGCTCAATTCAAACAGTGCTTTGTAAAAAAAAAAAAAAAATCCTTTAAATCCACATCTATTCATTGAGCTGTTTTTGCTGTCTCATCATTGTACAGCACAGACTCTCCAGTCTTCTCACCTCTGCCATGTCAAAAGGCTCTCGACTCTTTATTCTCCCTCAGACTGAGACACTGATGGCACAGGAGGCAGGTCAGGGGACATTTGTAAAAGAAATGGCTTTTGTATGTTTTCAGTCTAATTCCATTAAAAACGAGCGCCCATCAGGTCAAATGACGTCCTGCAGGTTTAAGTTTGGGTGGTGTAGTTCATCAAGGAGAAGTGTGTGCAAACTATGGCACAAGACAGTGAATTGGTATACATACACTTATCGTTTTCTCTGTATCTTTGTACTCTCAGTCCCCTCGATTCATTGTTCAATGCGGAAACAGACAACTTTATTTCTTTTACCTTTTTAATTTATTTTTATTTTATTTTATTTTATTTCCTTTTATATGTGCTTCTATTGATTTGATTTGATTATATTTGATTTATTTCAAACATGTAAAAAAGGAAATAGAGAAATTATTATACAAAAACAGACTGGCAAAAAAAGTTATAATTCCAGAAAATTAAAAACATGAAGCAAAAGAAATGGTCAGATGCATAATGACATGGTTTAGATATATTCGAAAGGGAGTGAGAAGAGGTAAAAAAAAACAAAAAACAAAAAAAACGTATTTAATCACTCCCCTTCTTCATAAGTATTTAATGCATCTGTTGTTGTTGTTTTTGGTCTATTTCTTTCTATTATTTTATACTGACATTTCTATGTTGTGCATCTTTCATTATTTGTCCTCTGGTTTTTAATTTGATCCTAACTCTACCTTAGCTTCGTCTTACTTGAGTTCAGTAGGGCTGTTTAGTTTTCCGTTGTTGTATTGCTGTCTTTTATCATCATTATTATTATTATTATTATTATTATTAGTAGTAGTAGTAGTAGTGGTAGTAGTAGTAGTAATTTTCAACCACCCCGCCTAGGATTCCGAGTGCTACTATTGATGGTTCCACTGTTGCAAAGACAGCTGGATCACTTTTCGTTTTCTTCAGAGCCAAGTAACACAATTTCTATAGTTACTTTGGTTGTTCCACTCGCCACCATTTTCTGTGATGTAATGTAATGTAATTTTATTTAGACAGGAACAATGCACAATAAAACATTAACATATTTTTAAAAAAACAAGGAGAGATGCATTGTACCAGGTTTTAGCAAAATTGCTTTTTTCCGCCCATAGCCTCTGGGCAGACAGTGAGAGCAATAAATTAATAACAGAATTAGATGTAAATAGAGGACAAACACCAGCTCATAAGGAGGCCCATAGACGGTAAAGTAACAATAAAAGGGAATTTGAAAAAGTTTTGTATCGTTATGACTGAATATCTTGTTTTTGAAACAAACATTTTTAAGATGTTTTCCAGCACTCTTTGAAACCGTGATAAATATTTTTTGACAGTTTTCTAACCAAATGATTAATCTGCAGGTTATTTCTTTGACTAATAAATTCACCAATGATGAAAGTAATCATTACTTTCAGCCCTTTAATAATTCATTGCATAAATAAATGAAACAATCCAACAAAGAGGCAATAAAAATAGAGACATGAAATGGTCCACAGATTTCCCCTGCAGTCTGTCCTGTTTGAGTTTGCTTAGGAAGACGGGGACACTTAATTTGGGGAGTTTTGTACAGGTGTCTAGGTGTCTTCACATACACTACTGAATGTACATGCAAAAGCATAGGAATGTACACACAAATGCACACACATGCTCTCTCTCTCTCTCTCTCTCTCTCTCTCTCTCTCACACACACACACACACACACACACACAGGTTCATGTTATCAGAGGTCTTGCAGGCTTTGCAGGTCTTTGTGCCCTTACGCTTAGCTGGATGGTGTCGATTTTGGTGTGTGTGTGTGTGTGTGTGTGTGTGTCTGGAAGTGTGTGTTTTTGTGTGATTTTGGTGGCTTAGAGGTAAAATTAGGATTTAACATCCTGACCAGCCAGAGTCCATCTGTATATAGTATATTTAAATCCTTGTCTCTCATGTACATACATACATGTGGTCTCTGTCTAATTGCTGGGAACAAAGTAGACAACATATTTCCAAAAACACTTGGCCACACACTCTCAACAATAGAGAGGAGCCTGCTAAGAATAGAAATTGAGTAAGTTCGACTTAGATTTGAATAGATTAGCTTGTATCCTCTGTTCCGCCTTCCACGGTGTGACCAGATTACCTCCAGTCGCTGCCCCAAAAGTGGGGTTTTACCTCCAGAGGTTGCAACCCACTGCTGTTCAACCCCTGCATCACATTATCATTACATTCCAGGAGCATTTTCGCTCTCTAAAGAGAAAATCAGGACTCCCGCTGATTGTCTTCAGACTGGTAGACTGAGTGACGGGACGAGATAGGAAGAGCCTCTGGGAATTCCACAGTGTGTGAGTGCGAGTCCTCGCAGGGTGCGGGGTTAGGGCTTCGGTCTGAGTCTTTGTGGACTGGCAGACACAAAGGGGGCAGGAATCACATCTGGTTATTTGGGGGAGCCCCCCCCCCCCCCTCTACTCCCACCTCCACAACCCCCCGAACTGCACACATGCACACCTCCACCTTAAAAGGTCTCCTAAGAACGATTCAATTTTCCGTTTCTGTTCACAAGTGAGAGTTAACACTATAATTCTTCTGACATTTCGGAAAATTTCTGAATGAAGAATACATCATTTTGTGGTTTTGTATTTGATTTTTTGAAAAGACCTCCTTAAAGCTATTTCACAACTTTCTAATTAACCCTCCGTGTTAACCTAATATGTACATACTGGCATGTTGCACACACACGCACCATAAGGATCTGTTTGTTTTGGTATGAGCCCAGTAGTCTTGTGTTGTGTTGCGAGGCTGTTTTCTATGATAAAGCATGCAGAGTGGGTCCCCTGTGGGTCCAGTAACATATGCAAACCTCTCCCCATTGCTGCAATAACATATGCAAAACAGCGCCGCTGGCCTCGGCCCCCATGCTTCCCACCGCCACCATCACCACCACCCGTTACTATTCAGGTCCCACCCCCTTTTCTCTTGCGCACACACACACACACACACACACACACACACACACACACACACACACACACACATAAGCGTGTTTGCTTCTCGGATTGTGTTTGATAACTCTGTGTGTGTGTGTGTGTGTGTGTGTTCCTTCAGATTGTAGTCTGTAACAGTCTGAGCTTTGTGTTGGCCAAAGGATTATCACAGCTTTGCCACCAGAAGCTAAGGCAAGGAGCAAAGGAGAGCGGGGCTTAGAGAGACACTGTGTATGTGTCAGGACAACTGTGGGAAAACACAGTTGTGTGTGTGTGTGTGTGTGTGTGTTTGACAGAGAGAGTGCGTTCATGTGTCTGTGTGTGCATGCATGAGAGGCCACGGATGGCTGGTTGTCTGTGTCCACGTACCGAAGCCCTTAGGACCTTCTCAAACACCCGCCCATACACACGCATCCTAAAACAGTCAGTCCTCTTCCAACTTCAGTCCCCTTTTTGTCTGACTGGCAGAGTGTCTTTGAGCAGCTCCACAAGCTCTTCATGTCATATCAGCAGGAAGTGGCTCACACTCAGATCTCTGCTGCTTTCTCTGCATTCAGAGGACATTATTTTAAACACAAAGAGATGTTTTTAATGCAGCCTTCCATGCTGGATATAGTCTGTCAAGGAAATTTATGAATGGAGAGGTTAGCACCTTTTGGAAAAGCAGGAAACTTGTAGATTGAAGTGGTAATTTGTAAGACATTAGATACGATTTCTGTCATAAAATACACATAGCACAGAAAAAATATACTGTGTTAGAGTTGTGTATTGGTACATGATGCTAGGGCTGCACCTGACTCATAATAATAATATCTTTATTTATGTATAGCACCTTTAAAATAGTGTTTACATAACAAAAATTTGATATATAGACAGTGACACAACAACGGAAAGCCAAACAGTCCTATAGAACACAAATGTGATTAAAACTAGGGTAGAGTTAGGATAAAATTAAAACCAGAGGACAAATATTGCAAGATGCAGGGTGTTAAACGTCAGTATAAAATAATATATAGAAATAGACCAGAAACAACCAAAACAGAAATAGTAAAGGCAATGAAAAAACAAATTAAAGGAAATAAATAAAAAATGCCAGTCCAGTCAAATCAGGCTGTTCAATACAAATATTCAATGATTTGGTTTTTTTTTCTTTACAAAGTTTTAAATATTGGACGGGTTCTTTGGATTTTCAATGTAACAGCGGCATTTATGTCAGATAGTAAACAAGCTAACAGCGCTAACAACGCTGACACTAGATATCAAACAAAAGCCAGAGACTGCCTCGTATTAAGTTTCTGTAAGCTGCCAGTTATTAGCAGAAGCTTTCTCCTTTCACCTCCTTTTTGCTGCTGCTTGCATGTCCATAGCAGCTTATACAAAAGAGTAGTGTGAAAGTTAAGAGCACTCACTCTGCAGCAAAATCTAGAGACCAAAGTATCCCCACAAGTACACTGCACAGCACATTGACACTGCTCGACTTTTTTGTATTGCCGATGTTGAAGGGGCAGCCCTATTTGATAAATTTAAGGCATTGACGGAAATAACCCAGTACCAGGTGATATTGAAATGTCTCCACTCAAACAATACCTGCATTCGATCTGTTTTGTGTCAGGGGTCTGATCCTGGAACCATCCTGACTCTCTGCCAGATCGGAAAAGTCGCTGCTGCCATCTCTTGAGCCGCCCCCCTCCCGACATTTGCTCAGTTTGTTTTCACATTTAATTGAGAAAACAAACAAAGCGTCATTTGCGAGGACAGCTACATGTTCTCCTCATATTTTCGACAGCTCTCATCACTTTGACAGCTGCAGAAGCATTTAGCTGAAAGTCGCTGGTTAACAGGGTCTCTCGTTCATCTGAAACCCCCATTAGCATGAGCTAACAAAGCAACAGTAGTTAACACCCTACATCGAGCTGTGAAAGGATCCCAACAAACATTGATACCAAAATGACTCGACTCTGTCTTAAACCCCTCAGTAACTGTTAGGTAAGGTTAGCTGTGTGATGCTAACAGGTAGCCCTGTCACTTTGTGTGTGCAGCTTCGCAGACTCTTACAACTGTTTCCGACGCAGCGCTCATACTCCCACAGCAGCAGCTCCAATAACCTGTACAGTGTGCGGTGTGGTGAAGTCCAGCGCAGCATACATTCAAAAGTTTAGCTGTACTACACACCTTTCCATTTATATGATGAGTATCAAATGAAGTGCTCTATTGGTATCTGTATCACTTCAGCAGTCCTGGTATTGGCACAGGTATCATGATTTTCTAAACTATGCTCAGATCTGCAGTACACACCATGGCCAACAATTTCTGAAACTCTAAAATCCACAATCCAACATATGCTTTGCTGGCTGTGTAGAGGTAATTTTTTTACCACAAGATTTCTCTCTGTCAGTCACCTGACAGCTCAACCAGTCAGCAGGTCATTATGACGTGACTTGTTACATGTCAAAGCTCTTTAATGGTGTGAGTAACAGAGGTGGGACTGAGCCATTGTTGTGCAAGTCACAACTAAGTCTCAAGTCTTTGCACTCAAGTCCTGAATCAAGACTGAAAAGTCCCAAGTCATAACTTTAGTTTCTAGTCCTCAACAAGTCATGATGCGCTCCTCACCAAACGTAACGCTATTCTCTCAACTGAGTAATAATGTATTAATTAACAAAAACCACGAATGCTTTTTAAAATTTGTATGGAAGTGTTAAACTTTTTTTTTTACTTAGCTGTCAAGCGAATGTCAGCTAAGCCTTACCTGGCTAACCATATTGATATTAGCCTCAACTTACTGTTCTTTGTGCAAAATTCAAATGTTGAACAAAATTGGAAGTTGTTGCATCTCCTTCTGTTATTTTCAACTCACACGTTTAGTATACTTATTTTTGTTTTTCATGTTGACCACATGTAGTTTTGTATGCTAACAAAATGATTTGTGGTGACATTGTGTCTAACTGGTGCTCAGTGATGTGTCCTAATGTTAGTTCTTGGTTTTCTCCTGATTGGATGCTGTCAGATTGGTTCGGACAAAGTACATCTTGGGAATTACTGTTGACTTGGTGGGAAATTAATGGTGCTGATGTCAGTTGACTCTCTTTCTCTTAAATGAAGAGAAATTCATTGTTTCACACACACTTCTGAAATAACATTCTGTTTAATCTTTGGGCTCGACGAAACATGTCAAGTATTTTCAGGTCAAAAGGCTCAAGTCCAAGGAAAGTTGTAAGTCATTGGTGTTAAAGTCTAAGTATCTCAACAAGTATCTCAGCAAGTCACTTTAAAATTTGTCATCTGAGGTCATCAAATTTGTGACTCACATCTGACTCGAGTTCCAGTCCTGCAACTGCAGTCAACCTGTGGGGAATGACTTATAAAATCAAGTACTGTAAATGTGCAGTAAAATAAGTCATGAGCCAGTTTCCCTTTTTAATTTTAACCAGAATCTAATTTCTGTGGATTTTTAATAGGGGTTAAAGGATTATCGGCCTCGCCGATTATTGGTGGTGATATTTGGCATTTTGCAGATTATGTGTATCTGTATTTTATTTCAGTGATCACAGATGAAATTAATTAATGGAAAAGTGTCAGGATGCGAGGAACTTTTACATCGTAAAACCTAGCTATTTTTATTTATTCATTTTTATTTAAATTTTGACTGAACTTTATTTTTAAAAACGTTGCAGGGAACTTGCTGTATATGACTTGCTGTAACGTTGAAAGTTTCAGTTCTGATGAAACATTTGCTTGACGCTTTCAAACAAAGTTTGTGTTGGAGTTTGTTAAATTCCAAATTCAAATTTTTTTTTATTTTTAATACTGAAATTTTTATTAAAAAAAAACAACATTTAGATAGAGACATAAACAATAAACATACAATTTCTACCACAATAATAATAATATCAACAACATTAACTATAAAAGAAATCTACCCAGTGACATGGTGGTGTCCTCTCTTACAACTTTGTGATGCATCGCCCTGATCTGAAACTAGACCTCCTAATCTGTGGTGTCATTCACTTTTCTTTTATACTCTACCCATTTTTCCCACTTTGATTCAAATTTCCCCTCCTGGACCCTCAATATGTGTGTGAATCTTTCTATCGCATATCTTTCCTCTACTACACCCAGCCATTGCTCCTTTTTAGGTGCGTCAGCTCTGCACCACGCCCTTGTTATGGTGTTCTTGCTGGCTGCCAAGAGTACCTTGGTAGTACCTATCAAGTATCTGTCCCGGCCCTGAGTGTATTCCTGTGTCAAATACCCAGGTATAACACCAGGCCAGTCTGAAGCACCTCATAGCCTAATACCCCCTTTAATACTCCCCATACTCCTTCCCAGTACTCCCTTAACTTTTGGCATTTCCAAAATATGTGTGTGTGGTCCGCCCCCTCCTGTCCACACAGCCTCCAGCACACATGCTTATCAGGGGCGTACCTCCCTTTTGTCTTTGGGGTTATGAAGTATCGTACAGCATTCTTCCATCCAAGCTCCCTCCATACTCTTGACCCGGTGGTTGAATGTTGCACCCAACACACATTATACCAGTCTTTCCGAATTCTAAATATTGACAGAAAGTTTCTGTATTTTATTTTTTTTATCTGTTCCAAAAATTTGTAATCGGTCTCATTAACTACCAATCATCTGAATCGGTTTCAGCCCTGAAAAACCAATATCAGTCGACCCCTAATTTTTAAGGATTCACAGTTCTTTTACAAAGAATTGCACATCACTGATGTTAGTCAAGCGTGAGTCGAAGCTAAACCACAAATATAAAGTGTATTTTAAAAACTACCTAAAAATATTCCTGTGTCATATTGACTTTCACTACACAGCCAGACTCTCTAGGACTCTCCTCCAAACCCCTGAGAAAGAGAGAGAAAGACACCTAACTGATATGATCCCCCAGGCCCTGGCCCTGTTAGCAATTTAGATGTCCCCGATAGGAAGCGCCGGCTGAAAACAGAGAGCGGGAATGAGAGAGGGATGAAGCTTCATCCAGTTAATTAATATTGTATGAGGCAGACAACTGCTCTAGCACCCGCATGCAGACGCACACTCACAGCAGATTTTCAGACAACCATCACAGGTTGATGGGAGAATAGGAAGGGATTTTATTTCTTCCTCTTTTTTTTTCTTTCTCGCCCTCTCTCATGCTTTCATTCATTTCTGTCTGTGTGCTGGATCAGAGTGTGTGGAGATAACACAAGCCCAAGGTCAGGGAGGGAGAAACAGAGGGAGACCTACAGCCAATTTACATGAAAGATGAATGGGAAGAGGGGCAGGAAGAGGGTGGAGGTCGGGGCTGGTGGTGGTGGGGAGGGGGCTTGAGACGGGGACTGTGATCTCCTTAGGGTGCACATGTGTGTTTGTGTGTGTGTGCTCGCAAGAGGTCTGTGATCTCCTGGCCTTTGTGATGGAGATGGGCCCGGCCGGCCTGACCTGATAATGACGCGACGCTCTAATAGCATTCATCCTTTCTGCTGCAAAACTACTCAAGCGGAAAAGAGAGGGGGGGGGGCAAAAAACAAGTGTGAGGAGTAGATGTGGGGACGGAGGGGTGTGTGAGGAGGAGAGAGGGAAGCAGGAGCACGGGAGAGGAGAAGAAAAGGAGGGGAGGTTAGCTAAGCTATGTTTAAGAAATGACGTGGGGCACAAATCATTTGTAATCGTGGAATCAGGGTTGAGAGAGGAAGGAGGGGCACCTTAGATGAGTGTGTGTGTGTGTGTGTGTGTGTGTGAGAGTGAGAGAGAGAGAGTGAGTGTGTGTGTGTGTGTGTGTGTGTGTGACATTAGCAGTAAATGCACTGTGCCAGTGTCTCCTCTCTCTCTCTCTTTATCAGTGTATATTTGCTGAAGGCGCTGGAGCATGGAAGGCTTTCAGAACACTGGCCCATAGGGGACGGGACCCTGTGTCCAACACACACACACACACACACACACACACATACACGGTTACTTATCATACAGGGTCATTACAGACCTCTAACTATAGCCCCAGTAATCACTGCTTTCTATCAGCACCCATATTCAGCGTACAATACGCAGCCGCTCGAATCAATAGAGAGCATGGGAATGAGAGGAGGGAGAATGGGAGACAAATGGAACGTTAAACCACAGCATTCTTTTCACTGAGAGGTAATTATTTGGTTTCCTTGTAACAAAGTCTTTTCATTTTATCTGGCTGTGCTTAGGCTAAGACGGGTCCACCTGTGAAGCAGCGGGGAGAAGACCGAGGTCGGAGCCCTGCCTACTGCTACAACTGTGCTAGGAGAGAACACTTTGGCCACGTGAGTCTCTCTGTCTTATTTTTATTTAAAGGGATACTTCGCTGATTTTCAACTAGCTTTGCATCAAAACAATGTGGGTAGTATTTGTAGATGAACTGTGGAAGACTTTCCTCTAACCATTGCCTAGATATTCCTTCTCCCCTAGGCAGTGCTGATCAAATATAAATCAAGAACATGTTCCTGCACTGCCTATTTCTTGCCTAAAATGTTCAGAATTGTATTTTAACAGCCTGTTTAGCTGTAATAGCGAGCAGGAATTGGGTACCATACTGCTTCCTGCACAGTGAAAAAGAAGGCCAAAAAAACCTTGAGATCTAACAAGGAAAATAAAGTAGTGCTGATCAAATTTAAAAAAAACAAGATTTTATTACTGAGTTGCCCAGGAGGCAAGACCTCAAGTGTTTTCAGAAACATTTTAGCCTACTGTTTTAATGTAATACAAGATCGTCAGCCGCTATTATTTCACATGGACCTGTCAGTTTGTGATGGCACCCACCAGCAGAAGCATTTATCGGTGGTGCTGCATTCTGATAGTTGTAGATTTTGTAGTGTCCTTTTCTCTGTTTTCTCTGGTCATGTAGCAGCAATTTCAAAAGTATTAGTGTCTTTTTTTTTTAACTGCAGAGGCGGCCTTGTTTTATGTGAGGACTCTCTTTATCTCTATATATCTAACTGCCTGCACCCAAAGACTGCAGTTAATTTGATAAGGAAAAATTTCACATTTGTTTATTGGTCTTAAAGTCTTGAAATATGTTACCACGATACTTTGGTCAAGTATCTAACATTACATGTTTTCACATGAAAAATCATACTGCATATGTGTCTCGGCATGTACGCAATGCCATGTTTTATGTGTCTTCATCAGGCATGTAAATGGAAGAGGATGTTTAACGGGACGTATCCCAGCACCCCGTTCATCAACCACTATGACACCACCGATGACATCAAACGCAGAGAATACAGGACACGGCTGAAGGTTGAAGGTAAGTCACACACAGAAATTCTCACAAACATCTCTTAGCTGTGGCCCTCTATTACTATCAAAAGCTGTTGTGTTTTTAAAGGCCCAGACACATCAAACTGACAGCGACAAAAGCCCCCTGCTGCCTCACGTTACCATGTCTTAACCAAAAAATTGCACATTACCTCACCAAACTCACGGCCAAAACAAATACTAGTGTTCCTCCAATTTAATTACAACATAGTCATGTTTTAATAAAGTCTTAGTATCATGTCAACTGTTCTTTTTTAACATATTTAGTCACCCTCATCTTGTTTTTTCTTGGTCAGATTTAAGTTGACGATAATTCTTGGCATCTATTTTTGTCTAGGTTTAGTCCATTAAATCTGTTGTTATTTTAGTATTTTTTAGTCATCAGATCATATTGAACATTTCGGTCAATCTACATGAGTCAAAACCTAAATACAATGTGCACTGAACCAACATTTTTTTCATTTTAGTCAAACTTACTTCACATAAGATTTGATTTCATCATTATCTGATAGAAAACACAGGCTGAATGATTAGGAAGGCAGCTTTGCAGAAAGTGTCTGGTCTTTTGGTCTAATGGTATCAATTTAAGCAATTCATCCAGATATGGAATAGCACCCTGTTTCCTTCTCGTCCTGTTCTTCATTTCAGTCTCGTTTTTTCTAGTCAGCAATATTGCATGTTGATATAGTCACATTTCATGTATAATATGTCTCTTCATAGTCTTATCTTAGTCATGAAAAAAAGGTAAGAAGTGAAGTGAACATATTTAGTCATAGCTTTTGTTAACAGAAATGAAAACTTAGCCTTTTTTGTATCTATTTTCCGCAGAACTTAGGAGAAAAGGCCTTTTTACTACCAGCCCTCAGACCCCTCTGACTCCAGGACCTCCAAGGAAGAAACAGAAAATCAGCCATCACAAAAAGAACCACCAGACCAACCATACATCTTACCAAAGTCCTAACGACCACAAACCCAAATCCAGCCACATATTTTTTAATGACAGCCATGGCTTTGTAGCACCCAAAATTGATAAACACAATACGCACAAACAAGAAGGCACTGGCAATGTGAAACTATGGAAACCCAAAAGGCCAGTGCCCACCTCGAAAGACCCTCTCCCAAAAACTAAACTAATTATCGATGAAGATGGTGACTTTCCTAGAGGTGGAGGCAAAGGAGGGAACATGGAGAAGAAGAAGAAGAAGAAGAAGAGCATAAGGAAGAAAAAGAATAAAATTCAATTAGGGCAACCAGACGGATCCAAGGAAATCAGACCGGACCATCTCCAATGGACTGCAACTGGAGTGATGCAGGCGTCAACGACAAAGACAGAGAAAGGAAAGAGGAACTGGAGAAGTCGAGCCCAGAGGAACGCTGACAAAAAGCTTCCGGCACAGATGTACGCAACAGATGAGAACCTGTTTATCATCAAACAGAGGAAACGCAAAAGATAGCATCAGTTTGTATCAGATGTGGGTGGCAGGGTCCGCCACGGCTGCGATCTTCATGACCAGTACATGCTGTAGTACATTTTCATGACTTTTAGGGATGAATCAGACATTTTGTTGACTCTGTGTAAGTTGCCAGTGCTGCTTTATGGGGATCATAGGCCTTTTATACGGAAGACATTTTGACGTGTCACAGCAGGAGAAGCACAGGTGTAAAGAATATAAATGATGGATTAATTTATCTGCTTTAGTTTCAGGGTCCTGGTAATGTGCATGCTGACCCACTGTCACACTGCCAGGCCTTACTGGGACACTTAAGCTGCTGTTAAAGGATTCACATTTTTTATGCCACTACACCTGCTGCAGGCTGAGGCAATGAGGCTAGAGGCATTATGTTTTTAGGCTGTTCATCCATCCCATTCTTGTTAATGCAGTACCTCTAAAAATCCCTTGAGGGAATTTCCTCAAATTTGGCACAAACATCCACTTTAATTGGACTCAGCGATAAACTGATTAGTATTTGGTGGTCAAAGGTCAAGGTCACTGTGACATTGTTCATCCCAATGTAATGAATGCGATACTCAAGAACATAATTAGAAAATTTCTTCAAATTTGGCACTAATGTCTCCGAGACTCAGGTATAAACTGAGAAGAATTTTGTGGTCACAGTTAAGATCACTGTGACCTTGTGTGTCTTATTCTGATGAAAACAGCATTTGAAGAAGGCTTTAGTTGAATTTCCTCAAGTTTGGCACAAACGTCCACTTGGACTCAGGAATGAACTGTTTTGGACTTGCTGGTCAAAGGTCACCATGGGAGTACCAAGGCAGTGTCCATGTAAACATTTGAACAGGTTTTTCTATGTAATAAATCCTCCTGTTCATACATTAATTTTTTCATCTGAAACTACGGTTGAGCTTCAGCTGTCTGAGTTAGACAAATCAACTGGATATCTTTGAAAGATACTCTGAATTTAGTACATACTTTTTCTCATAATTTCCATACTGTAGCTAAATAGGAAAACACCAGCCAGGGAAACAAAAGGAGGGAATTTTGTGCTAATAAAACAGTAGCTTTGAATTCTATCCACTTAATTTTGGATAAAGTTCTGGATACATTTTTATTTTAGTTTAGTTTATTTTTATTTTTATTATTATTATTACTTTTTTTTTTTTAAGAAAATTAAGGATTATGTCCCCCATCACCTGCATTGGAATGCATACGGAAATAATCTTTTAATTTCCAGTATGAACAGGATGGATGATTATAACCAGTAGAACCTACTTGAATGTTTATATCGGCACCTGATTATTGTTTCAAGACAAACATGAATGCTGCAAGGTTATCCTCTAATTAATATAGTTCCACCAACTGTGTTTTTCCTGTTATGACATGTAAAAATGTCCGCTGTGAAAATTATACCCATATTCAAACATCGGCATAATTTTCACATCCGAGTCACTGCTAATATATTTGGACAGTTAAGAACCCAGTTTAGGGTTCATACAGTCAGTTCAGTAGTTATTAAAGACAAAAAAGTAAATACATTTAAATGAAAAAAAGACTTTCTTTGAAGTACACTAAGATCATTTCACAGTGCCTCTGATCTGAACACACAGCCTTAAAGTCGCTGCAGGTTGCAGTTGGACCCAGAGGGAGAATTTTTTAAAGATAATCTTGAATATAGTCGTTTTTCATTTAGTACTGCAACAAACATGCATTTGTAAATCATCTAAATATATGAGCATACTGTGAATACCTCAATCATGTCTGCAGAAAGTCGCCTCACCATATTTTTGGATAAAATACATCACTGGCATGCAGCCCTGACAGTATTCATTTTTAATCATCCACTATTTCAAATTCAGTGGTGCATTTTTAAGGTTATGACATTGTGAAACCTTGGTAAAATCACATGAAGGAGTATGAGACGGTTCCTTGATGATATGAATACTTTCTACCTGAAGTCACTTGGATGAACACAACTTGAATCTGCTTTGTCTGACTTATTAATTCTTAGTTTAAAGAAACCAGTTGCACCAGTTGTTTGCTTCTACTAAGAGCTGTTCACACTGGTTAATTTACTCAGTAACTCATCCATAATAACTCACATTGCATTTCTGTAACTCACATTGCATTTCTGTTGTCATTTATGTAGAAAATACATTAAAATCTTTTGGTTTCTGTCCCTAACTGTCTTCTTTTGTCGACCAGATGAAATACCTGTATGGATGGGATATCGATCATATTTCAGTGTATGTAAGTGTATCATTTGCGTGCTCCATAAAGATTCTGTGGTGTTATTATCAATCACTGCTTTCATTTAAAACTAGAAATTTGAAAAAAAGATGAGGTGATGTTCCCACAAGTGAGCCCTCCTGTTAATATTAATGTCTTCATAAATATGTGAACTGAAAGAAATTGTACCAAGCAAGAGCATAGGCGGAGTTTGCACACTGACAATTTCACACTTCTTAAAACTCAAAGTAATGTCAGGAAACAGTCCAAAATCAGTATGGCACCCACTGTGGAGCAGCAACTGCATGGTGAGTGATGTCTAAGATGAGAGTCTGGGACCACATACAGTTTAAACATAAATGTTATCACCTGATACACAGTATTAGAGCTAATTTGCATCTGCAGTCCCTCCTCAGGTCAGAGCAGTCCAATAACATAATATAAGGTTAAACTAAGAATGCTTAACATGCATTAAAACTAAAAAATGCAACTAAAAGTTGACCTATTCTGATACAGGCTCTCCACTGCCTAAAATCTCATTCAACCAGTAGTGTAAGAAGTAGGCTACTTTTATATTTTACTCACGTAAAGATAAAGATTACAAGTGAAAGTCATGAATTCAAAAACTTTGCTAAATTTACTTAACATTTTAAAAGTAAAAGAAAACAAAACCTTATTGGATAGCACACTTATATGTTACTAACCCATTAACATCCTTATACTATATTTAGTATGTTAAGTAAAACATTTTTTTAAAATTTATCATGCCTTAATTGATAGACAAAGTTGAAAGACAAAAAAAATCACAAAAATAAATTTAGCATTTATACTAATTATACTAATTTTATACGCATTATATTATACATACCCTGGAACAAATAACAAATTATTGAAATTCAAGTTGTTCTGAGTCCAATGGTACCAAAAATGTGATATAGGTCCTATCAGCCATTTCTGTAACATACTATTTTTAATAGTTAGTCACATAGGGTTAGTCATTTTATCACTTTTCCTATAAACCCTGGTGGGAATAAAGGTTCACATGATAGCATGTTCGAAATAATGCATGCACTTAATAACCAGATAGACTTAAGTAAAAATACTTTATAAAACCGATTTTCCAATGTGTTGTTATGGAGAAATTTTGAGAAATATGGTTCTATGACCATGGATTTCCATGGATTTCTATGGGGTTTACATCCCCATAAGAATACATGGGAAATATTGACCTTCGTTTGAAAACACATTCTAATAATATATATTATATATTATTATATAATAATAAGATTGTTAAGATAAGATAATCCTTTTTTTAGTCCCACAACGGGGAAGTTTGCAATTATTGTTGTAGAGGATAGAGGCACAGCCAAACTGTTAGTGTCATAGATTGTATATGGTTAGTTGTAAATATTTAAAACTTTTTTTTAAATAATGTTTTACAAAATGATATGTTCTGTGCATGAAATCCTATTCTGGAAACTACTCACAAGCAACTACAAAACTGACACAAATAATACGATATAAATACTGAACTGCAGTCAGTCTGCTTAAATAAATGCACTTTATTAATTTCCTCCACTGCAAAATGTTATCGTTATTGGGGCTCTCTTTCCACCATTGTTTCCACTTGTTGAACAGTCAGTGAAGCCCTCATGTTTACGTAATTACCACATTTGCGGCAGGCCGTGAAGGCAACAGATGAGAGGCTGGTGACGCATTACGTCGCTCCGCCCTGCACTGTGACAGTAAAGTGGTCACCTCATCCACAGCAGTAGCAGCAGCATTACTACTCTTCCAGTGTTATAAAAAGCCTCGGGGTGTATTCACCTCGTATGACCATAGTCAGTGAGCTGTGTTGACGCGGTAAAAAGGGAAATGGAGAAAGGTTTGTCCTCGACGGGAGACACAAAGCTGGAGCAGGCTGTGAAGCTGTGGCTGCAGTATGACAAGGTAAGCTGACAGCTAGCCTGCTAGCTTCATGTGCTGAGGCTGTACTGTGAGTGAGTGTCAATTTGTTACCTGGTGTTACATAAGTGAATCAATGTTGGGTCTAACTATGACTTTACCGTTGTTTTTCGGTCTCCTAGCTCTTACCAGGAAACTGTAGGGTAAAATATTTCGAAATATGGACCTGTAAAAACAAGCATTACTTTTTGTTTCAGTTTGTGTTGTAAACATGAAGGAAAGTCCTAATATTTTGTGCAGTAAAAATCTTAAACAAATCAAGTGCGCCACATTTCCTCTCTCTCAGTGCTGTCGTAATCAAAAGCACAGTGCACTTCCTCAGCTCAGACTGGTTCAGCTATCATTAGTGATTTCAGAGAAAAGGCTCGTGCCACTCAATGTTAGTGAGCACTGTATCAGACTAACGTGCATCCGGCCATATGAGCAACACAAACCGGGTCATTCATGATCTTAAAGACACAGGGGATGCCACCAATCAGGTCACATTGGAGAGGAGACTCTGCTTCATTAGTCTTAACATTATTGGGTTAGGGGGCAGTTTGCTCATGGGTCAATTTGAATGGGAATCATCACATGGACCCACTTGCTGTATTTATGGATGCCATTTGGAACCAGAACACTTCTTTACTAAAGTTGTTGCTTTATTTAAACATGGGCAGATCATTTATTCACCAAAAAATCCACCATATTTGATAAAGATACCTGATTAGGAGAACATATAATCTTGGTACTCCACAAAATCTGAATTAGAACTGAAATAACTAGGGGTCAACAGATTATCGGCGTGGCCAATTATTGGGACAGATATTTGGCATTTTGATTATCATTATCTGTATCAGTATTTTATTTTAGTGATCGCCAATAAAATTAATTAATTAAAAAGTGGAAAGAAAGTGTGGGCATGGGAGGAACTTTTACTTGGTAAAAGTAACAGGGAGCTATTTTTATTTTTCAGTTTAAATTAAAAATTTCCCTTGACTTTAGAAAAAAAGTTGCGTCGAAATTGCTGTATATGATATTGGACGTTTCAGTTTGGATTGAACATTTGCTTAGGACATTTAAACAAAGTTTTGTATTGGAGTTTGTTATATTCCAAATTTTAAGTATTGACAAAGATTTTTGATTTAATGCATATCAGTTCCAAATATCAGTTAGCGTTCTCATTAAGTACTAACAATAGGTATTGGCCCTGAAAAACCAATATTGGTCGACCCCTGGAAATAATCAATGAGTTGAGCTTAAAATTATTAAAATTATTTACATTTCACCTTCTAAGTTTTAAAAGGGCAACAGACTTAAAATAGCATTCCTGCCATTCAGCTAAATTTCAGCTTCAGTCATTGGTATGGGCATGTTTTTCTTCCCCAGAACCCCAAAACGGTGTCTATGGTGCAGGAGCTGGTGAAAGAAGGAGCAGTGGAGGCTCTGAAGAAATGTTTCTCCTCCAGGATGGAGTTTGGCACAGCAGGTCTGAGAGCAGCCATGGGCCCCGGCACATCCTGTATGAATGATCTCACCATCATCCAGACCACGCAGGTTGGTTAACAGACAAACTGCAACTCCACATTTAGCATGGAGTCACATGCAAAGCCAGACAGGCACTTTATTGAGTCGCATTCTCTTCCATTTGAAGAAGGCGAGACGCTCGTGGTCGACTGCACGGCTCACATGCCATACAGTCCTGTTCCATATCATTGTGGGATCTCAGTGCAACTACTTTTCTCAGTGACTTCCTGTAGCTAATGTTTAATGTCCTTCATTTTACATTAAACACAAGTTTTCACCCTACAGGGTTTCTGTTGTTATCTGGAGGAGAGTTTTGATAACTTGAAGGAGCGAGGGGTGGTGATTGGATACGACGCTCGTGCCCACCCTCCCAGCGGTGGAAGCAGCAAGCGCTTCGCCAGCCTGGCTGCAGCTGTGTTCATCAGCAGAGGGGTGCCGGTCTACCTGTTCTCCGACATTACCCCTACACCCTTTGTGGTAATCACTTCTCTAATTTCCTCTTTCTTTGACATTGCAGTGACAGTCACAGATAATATAATACATTAAAACAGTGATATCATTTTCCTGCATATGTGAAACATGCTTAATCTTTTGACACTTGGATCAACATCCCTTTTTTTGTGCTGCTTACAGATGCCTTTCACAACTATGTAAACCTTTAAGCAAATTAGTTGAAATAGAAAAAAAAAAAAACAAGAAACGACCCAAAAATTAGCAAGAACATGTCCAAGAAAATAACCTGAAAATGAACAAAAAGAAAAAAAGAGCAAAATAAACAAGGAAATTACCTGATAAAAGTGCTTTTGAAATTATAATAATACTGTCACGTTTTTTAATATGTAATTATGACAATCATTAATATATTTTTCTCGACATTTTCCCTAGCGTTATAAGTTGCTCCTTGTCTGCTTCTCATGTTTTTGAAAGAAGTAAAGCCAGTTTACACAGGTATCATATTTGAGATAATCCTTTATTGATTCCCAGAGGGGAAATTCAAGTGTAGCAGCAGTACAAGGGTAAGTACAAGAGTAAAAGTTGCATGCATGAAAGGTCAAATAGAATAACATATAATAAATAAAAGATCAATATACTGTACAAAACAAAGTGACAAAAATACAAATCGAATAAAAAAATAGAGGTACATACAATTTTTGAAAAAATGGAGGAGTAAAGTGTCATTTCAGGACAACTGAGACATTCTGTGCAGTAGATGGAAATTAAAGTGATGTTACTTATCGGGCAAATGTTTGATTGTAACCAAATTCTTAAGTGAGGTCAGTTTGTGTGGGGTCAGGTCTGCTGGTGGAGCAGGTGAAAGTGGGACTGAAGCTACAGGGCAAATTCCATTTAAAAAGTACACTTCACCTCTGTCCGCTGCAGGTTGCATAACGCATATAGGATTCACCGGGTTATACTTGCTTTAAAACTTGTGACCATTCACATGATTTTGTGTCTATACTACACATGCATAAAACCATACATGATATCCTTATTGCAGCTCAGACAAAGATTAGATTTGAATGTTATACTTTGATACAGCACTGGTACAAAAAACTGATACTCTATAGGTCCATACCAAAAACAAGAAAAAAAATCTTAGGCTCACAAAATAGGAAACAAATATATTTAGATATTTAAATCAACAATCTGTACACAGTGCTGGTACAGAAAAAATCACTGAACACACACCTTTAATCACGTGTTAGGTTGTTGCTGTAGAGAGAGCTGTCACAGCTGCAGGTTGAGAACCAGTTGGTTGTCCTGCTGTTATGTCATCTATGCAGCCTTGGGTTGAAAATTTGTCATTTTGGTACTATCGAATGTGTCATAAAATGAGATCTTACCATTTTTAAACAGGGTGTCCCACACAGTCATTTATTTGTGGCAGCCTGTCACATTCAAATTTATATTTTTGGAGCTGGACTGTTATTTAGGAGCACTGTTGGAATATAAACAGTTCTGCTATTCATTGCGTCACAATCTCAGAGCACAGAGTGTACTCTGGGTACAGACGGAGCAGCAGAACCTCTGGTGAAAAAAAGTTTAAAGTAAAAGTAAAAAAATCATTAATTGTAAGGGGTCTAAATGTTTGCATTCACTCCATCTGCAGCAGCTGCTCCTCTCATCCATTGATCTGGTCTGATCTGATCCACTCATGAAGAGTTCCACCTGCACTGCGTTCATGGACTTGCAAAAACATCTGAATTCAGAGAGGGGACACAAAATGATTTTAAAAAATGACGCGCGCACACACACACACACACACACACACACACACACACACACACACACACACACACACACACACACACACACACACACACACCCACACACACACACACACACACACACTCCAGATTCTAATTCTGTGCGAAACGCTGTGAATACAACAGATCCAAAATGAGCAGCTAAAACCTGGTTTGGTGTCAGGGGTTGGAACAGAGCATTTTGGGGCCACAGCTCCAAAAAAGAGTCCATACTACAAACGTCCCTGTGCAGCGAGATTAATTACTTTCTGCATTTTCTTCTCCAGGGTAGGAACATTGTCGCCATGTCTTGGGCCACCTTAAACTTTGTTATTTTAGCAAGGTTATAGTGATCATATACTTTTTTTAAAATTAAAAAAGTATTGAAGTACTTTTTATAGTCATAACATATACACTTAAAAGTACTGTACCTGCGTATCCTTTGAAACATGACTGTGATGTCTCAACTACAAGTATGATTGCGTGTAGCAACTTATTTTTTGGCTGTTTTAATGTCTGAATAACCCACGATCACAAACTAAAAAAAAAGTCAGCCTCAATCTGAGGCCGCTCAGGATTACTGTCAGCCTCTTTCATCATTCTCACTTTACGGTACTCATTTTGTTTGTCTAATTGTGGGAACAGTGCACTTCATGTTGATCTTTTTTCACGTACATAGCACATTTTGTAAAACAGATGACTAGTTTATACTTCATAAATGGCAAGAAGATATTCACTACAGTTTATAGTAAATAAGTGTGTTTGTTTATGATTGGGCATATCTGTGGGCAGCACAGGAAGAGGACTAAATCAACTAGCAGGAAGCAATAATTATCTTATAATAATGTTTCCCAAATACATAGCACAAGGAATTTGAGCAAAAAGTGCCACACTGCCTCCATTTCAGCTTTTGGTCCAAACAGCCTCAAGAGTTAGGCTCCTGCTAGAAATGAAATGATAGCTCTAATAGTATTCTTCAAGGTCTGGTTTTATACATCTGTCAGTATTTCCTATTGCCTATGATCTCTGAGCGTGCTGGAAAAATGACATATTTCTCTCCGCGTCTCGGCAGCCTTTCACAGTGTCACACCTGGGTCTGTGTGCTGGTATCATGGTGACCGCCTCTCACAACCCCAAACAGGACAATGGCTACAAGGTAACGGCTCTTACTTATTTGCACACTTACTAATTTGTTATTGATTAAGTTACTTATTAGTTTTTGGCTCTGGCCCTAATTCATATTCAAAGCCCCCGATCCACTTTTCTTTTCAATTGAAAAACAATATAAATGAGTATTTAGTTGTGTTTTTGATTGACTCTGGTCCAACTTTTGACATTTCAGTGTATAGTATAAAAATTCTGAATATGTCTTATAAATATGCATCATGGCTGCTATTGTAACAGAATTTGGCTGATCTGATTTATTAGATCTTATTTAATCAAATGTAGATTCAGCGATTCATCAGCGATTCATCGATTAATCAATCAGTTGGTTTGGATGACGTTTTAAGATAAGATAATCCTTTATTAGTCCTGCAGTGGGGAAATTCACAATATTACAGCAGCTATGAGGTACGAAGAAATATAAGATTTTTACAATAGTAAAAAAAAAATTACAAATATAAAAATATATTAAAATGTTAGATAATGAAAAACAAGGTGCCAAGTATGATTTCATTGATATTTCAAAAGCCTTTGATACAGTAAATCATCATATTTTATTAGCAAAATTGTATAAATATGGTTTTCATGATGTTGCACACGAATGGTTAACTAATTATGTCACTGACAGAAGTCAGTTTGTTTGTGTCAAGGGTTGCTGTTCTGACAAAGCTAGATTACCCTGTGGGGTCGCACAAGGGTCCATTCTGGGACCATTACTATTCCTCATTTATATAAATGATTTATCTAATGTTTCAAATATCCTCTGCCCAATAATGTTTGCTGACGACACAACCCTTGTTCTCTCTAATTCAAATTTTGATTCATTTATGAAGGACGCCAATGCTGGTTTAACTGCCTACGCTATGTGGTTCAGATTAAATAAATTATCTTTGAATATAAGGAAATCTAACTTTATTATCTTCAGTGGCAAAAAAATGTATTCTAAGGATTTATCCAAAATTATGATTGAGTCTGTTGAGATGCCTCAGGTGTCCAGTATGAAATTTTTGGGCATTTTTGTTGATGAGAATTTGAATTGGAGAGAACAAACTGATTGGGTTAGTAAAACAATTCATAAATCTCTTGGTATAATAATGAGGATCAGTCATCTTGTTACCACAAACTGTCTTCTAATTTTTTATTATAGTTTGATTTATCCATATCTCTCATATTGTAATATAGTTTGGGCAAGTACTTTCCCGACTACTCTTTATAAAATTTTAGTGCTGCAGAAACGCTTTGTTAGGATCGCAACCAGATCAGAGTCACACACTTCATCTGCCCCGTTATTTCAGAGACTTCAAATTCTCACTATTTACGACATCAATATTTTTCAAATATGTGTCTTTACTTACAAAATACTTTTTAGTGAAGGGAATATTCCTGAGCAGTTCACAACTTATTTTACAGTTAATTCACAGTTGCATTCACACTTAACTCGTAACTCTTCAGCTCTTCATCTTCCCAAATTTCTTACTTGTCGAGGTCAGTTTTCAATAAGATTTAGGGCAGCGAAACTGTGGAATGATTTTTTCCATCTGGTAAAAACCTGCATTCATATAAAGTGTTACAAAAGATGCCTGAAAAAACATTTAACCTCTCTTTTGTAATGGGTGTATTTTGTCCATATTTAAAAATGTCTCATTCACTGTGATGTATTTTTGATATTGCTCAAGGGTCAGCGTAGTATAATCTATTATACCCCTCACACATACCCATACACACACTTATCGCACTAACATCATCTTACATGTCTCACATTCATATTTTCTGCACTTAATTGGATTTTATTATAGCTGTTTTTTGCTGTTATTATCAAACATATTTGGTTACTAGTAGTTTGCTATCACTGGTATTATTTTATGTATTTTTTCTGTATGTTTCTGTACTTCTGAGTTCTCAATAATCTTGTGTTAATTTCATTAGGTGGAGGCTTTAGATAAGCCCTATGGGTTTTTTGCCTCTCCCTGCACTGTATTTTAATTTTTTTTTCTCTTTTGTGTGTTTTAATTGTGCAAAAATAAAAATAAAACTAAAAAATTTTTTTAAAAAAACAAGGTGAAAAAGCAGTAACATAAATAAAATAAAATTACAATGTGCCAACAAAAAGGGTCCAGACAAAAAAATAAATAAATAAAAGAAATATGTACAGTAATTGCAAATTTTTTCTAAATTCCAGCTTCTTCAGTGTGAATATTTTCTGCTTTATTTCCTCTTCTGTAACAGTATATAAAATATCTTTGGGTTATGGACAAAAGAAGACATTTGAGTGTGTCAACTTGGACTTTGGAAAACACTTTGATATTTTTCACAATTTTCTGACATTGCATAGACAAAACAGCTAATCAGTTAATTGATCAAATATTTGACAGATCAATCGACAATGACATTAATTTTTAGTTGCAGGCCTAATGTAGAGTTTAAACAATCTGTGGACTACTCAATTAGTTGAGCAACAAAAAAATTATTCCAACTATATTGAGAGCAGATTAATTGTTTTTGACATTTTCCAAGAAAGAAATTAGAAACGTTTCACGGTTCCAGCTTCTCAAATGTGAGTTTGTGAGGTTTCTTCGTCCTGGGTGTGGTGATCTGAATCAGGTATTTGACCTTTGATCAAACAAAACAAGTCATTTGAATATGTAACATTTGACATTTAATAGGAAGTTATCACAGGCATTTAGGTCATTTTCTGATATAGAAAAAAGTTCAGCCAATACAAAAAATACATGAAAACAATTTGCAGATTTATTGATATTAAGATTAAAAAGAAAGAAAAGAAAGTGTGCAGTTCATTTTTATATCTGCCTTTTGCTGCTCTGTCTGTGTCTCAGGTGTACTGGGAGAACGGAGCTCAGATTGTGTCTCCTCACGACAAAGGTATCGCTAAGACCATAGAGGAGAACCTGGAGCCCTGGCCTGAGTCCTGGAGCACAGAGGAGGCCCTGAAGAGCCCGTTGCTCAAAGATCCGTACCAGGACATCCATACACAATACTTCAAAGCCATCCAGAAACACTGTCATCACAGGTGATCTATAGAGAGCTACCCACTGAGCTGCAAAAACCATCTATAACACCTGAGAGAGCATGATGTACATCATAATACACTGTGCTCCACTGATGATTGTAATCAGTGTGTGTTTCTGCCTAACATTTGAAATGCCTGCATGAGAATACTACATGCATACTCAATAACTACAATACTACAATACATTAATACTACAGAACTGAAATGTGAAAAATCAAATGGAAACTTAAAAGAAGAAAGAAAGAAAACACATTTTGACTCAAAAATTTGTCTTCACAGGAGCATAAACAAGAGTTCAGAAGTGAAAATTGTGCACACATCTGTGCACGGTGTTGGTCACACATTTGTCCAATCAGCTTTCAAGGCCTTTGACCTTCACCCTCCGTACGCTGTAGAGGAACAGAAAGATCCAGATCCTGAATTCCCCACGGTCAAATATCCAAATCCTGAGGAAGGAGAGGGAGTCCTGGTATGTTCTAAACACAATTCACACACAACAAAACACAATGCACTCACTCACTCACTTTATTTTATCTTATTATTTTTATTTTATTAATTTTAATTCTTCATTTCAATTTCTTTTTTTTAATAATGATAATTATTATCACTATCATCATTATTATTGTTGTTGTTATTATATTCATTTATTTACTGATTGAATTCATTTTTTATAGTTTACTTCTTTACAATTTGTACATTTGCAACACATATAGAGACAGTCTTTCTTAGTTGAATATATATGTGTGTGTGTGTGTGTGTGTGTGTGTGTTTCAGACACTGTCGTTCGCCCTGGCAGAGAAAGAGGGGGCCACTGTTGTGTTGGCGAATGACCCTGATGCTGATCGGCTAGCCATCGCTGAGAAGCAGGAGAGGTCTGTGTGTGCGTGCACGCACGTGTGTGTGTTTGTGTGTGCGTGTGCGTGTGCGTGTGCGTTTTTATGCCTCTCCATGTTAAGCATATTGAGCTGAACAGTAGACAGCAGTAATGTACTTGTCACATTTTCTCTGTCCACATTGTCACAATGTAGGTTGATTTGAACTGCCTGATGTAAATGTATCTGGGGTCAGTTAAGGGCAGAGGACAACTTGAGTGTTCAGCTCACAAGATCTAAACCACTGATCAACTGAGCTTAGTGATAGAGACCAGCTGAGATTGAGTACGCATGGAGGCCAATTCTGCCCTTCTAGAACTACCGACTATGTCATTATCTTGTTATATAATACTTTGATTAAACAAGAGGGAAATCTAAGAATTAAAGAACAAGTTTCAAGTGCAAGAAGTTGATGAGGCATGGTTATGGAAAAGAATCTAATTGGAACCAGGGCCATCGCTGGATATTTATAAATACCTAGCCACAAAAAATACCTTTGAAAAATTTTAAATATTTAAATTGTTTTTTACATTTGATAATGTGTTTAACAGTTCAGTTGATATAAGTTCTATAAGTTGTATGTCACTAAATTATTGCTATTTTAAAGCCTTCTCCCCACTGCCAAGAATACTGAAAACTGCATGGATTCCTCTTTTTTATTGGAACTGAATTTTATTTAGTTTTTGCCAGAAACAGGCAACTTTTAAATGTGTTGAGTTCCAAGTTTAAGCAGAAAAAAGCACCCGCACAATCCATCTGTGCAGAAGATTTTTGTGCAGATTGAGTGTGCAAAAATCAGTTGGTCACGTCATGTTACTTGACAACTTGTGCAGTTCAAGCCAAGTCTCATTTATCCAGTCATATGCTCAGCGCGGCACAAACACATGCATTTTAAACTTGAAAAAAAAAAACAAAAACAAAGTTTGTTTTTTTCCCATTAATTCAAGGTAATACAGACCAACTAACTGATAGACAAATGGTCATTTTGTGTGTAAAGTATTCCTTTAAAAACCCGTTATTTGTCATTTTGGTGTGAACTCCTTCTCATTTACTTACAAATTTCCAGAACCAATACCAAATACATCATGGACTGATGATATTAACCCTTGGTTTGACACCGCTTTCCTTGTGCTACATTTAGACACTTTTCACTTTTTTAAATCTTTGAACCCTGAGCAAGATGGTTTCATTTATTTTAAAAACTTAGGGAAAAAAGGCAATGAGCAACTTGGCAAGGAATGCCCCCCAAAAAATTGCAAGAAATGATTAGATTTAGACAATTGTTTTTTAAAAAGCTAGCAAAAAATTACAGAGAATTATATATTTAATTATCACAATTATATACACAAAATCATTTTACAGAATAGTTACAATTTTTTGTGCATTTTTTAGCCAATTTACCTGTATGATTTCTTTTGTTTTTTACTTTCCCATTTGTTTGTTTTTTGTTTTTAATTATTAGTCTTTCATTTTTTCAGGTCATTGTGTGTCATTGGTCTAATTTTTTTTTTTTATCAATTTCTTGATATTTTCTCTTTTCTATATTATATATATATTATATTCTATATTAACCTGTGTCTCTCTCTGTATCAGTGGACAGTGGCGAGTGTTCAGTGGTAATGAGTTGGGAGCGCTGCTCGGCTGGTGGATGTTCCGCTGTTGGAAACAGCAGAATCCTGACACTGCTGCTGTGAAAAACCTCTACATGCTGTCGAGCACCGTCTCTTCAAAGATACTGCGCGCCATCGCTCTCAAAGAAGGCTTCCACTTTGAGGTAATGCAGTCAAGTTCACGGTTGTTTTAAATGTTAAACTGGGGAGCAGAGAGGCCTAGAGCACATACTGAACAAAATGTCTGTTTAACCCTTTGAAACCTGGGTTGACATCAGGTTTCTTGTACTGCATTCAGATGTATTTCACAAGCATTTAACCTTTGAAACATCAGCAAATTGGTGTGATTTCTTTCAAAAACATGGGGAAAAAGGCAATCAGCAAGTGGGCATGAAATGCCCTGCAAATTGCAAAAGTAATAAAAGGTCACAAGAAAATTAGCAAAAAAAATCACTAAAAAGAGATAGAATCATTAGAAAATTATAATATTATTAGTATTATTCTTGTAACTTTTTACTAATTTCTCTTGATTTTTTGGGCCAATTCTTATTAAGTTGCTCATTTCCTTCTTTCTGTGTTATTGAAAGAAATCAAGCCATGTTTCAAAGGGTTAAATGAAAACAGAGCTAAGCTGACATGATCAGCACTGTATGTCCTCATGCATCCAGAAGTTGTAGAGGTGTACTGCTGGAGGAAGAGAGCCTTATCTGCATTTTCCAGTATATCAGGTTCTCTTGCAATGAAGATGATTAAGGAGGAAATTGGGAGAATACTAATGGATAATTAACAGTGCAACTTAATGCACTACATTATTGTTGGACTTCATCGTTGCAAATGTTGCTGCCGTTAACATTTGAAACCACGGCTGACGGTTACTATCATCACTGTTTTGACAGGAAACGCTTACAGGGTTCAAGTGGATGGGAAACAGAGCCAGAGACCTTTTGGACCAGGGCAAGACTGTTCTGTTCGCCTTTGAGGAGGCCATAGGTATGCACACACTCTCTCTCTCACACACACACACACACACACTCACATATACATAAATTAGTGTTGTCCATGGGCACTTGGAAGCAGTTGTGATTAATTCCCTGTGGCATCACATTGTGAGAGTTTGTTCTCGCAAAGGCCTCCACAGTGTCACACATTAGTCAATTTGATCTGCCAAAAAGTGTTCTTCTGATGTAAATTAATCTGGGATCAGTTGAGGACAACTTCAGTTGTCACTGGCCTTTAACTGATCTTGTGAGCTGGCAATCCTTCTGCCAGCTCACAAGATCTAAACTGGGGTGAGGACCTAACTTGATTGTCAAAACCGGCGAAAAACAGTATGCATGGAAATAAAGGTACCCCTCCTACATTATACTTTACCAGTATAAAAGTTGCATGCATGGAATATAGTATCCATAGCTATATTTTCATTGGTGTATAATAACCTGAAACTAAGAATTGTTATGTTTTTTTTTTTACCTTAGAATGAGCTTTTTATATCTACAAATGTAGTGGGTCCTCTTAGCAGGATTCCAGCATGTTTTTCAGCCGAAAACAGACAAATCAAACACTGGCTCTAGGGTCATTTGCATTTTCAAGTGTTCCTAGTTTCAGTTTGTTGCAGTGTGCAACCTCACCACTAGATGCCACTGAATCCTACACATTTGACCTTTAAACTTTTATTTTCTTTTATTTAAGTATGTAGTTAAATTGCCTATTCTTCCTAAGCCTAACCTAAGGCAATGTAGTAATATAAAACACTCTAAAAACACATTCCATTATACCTGACAGCCCAGCTTCACCTGGGCATAGGTGTAGCATGCATCACACTCAGGAATTCATTGCCTCAATCTCTGTAATTGCCGGGAGCCATCGATCCTTTTAACCCTTTGAAACCTGGTTAAACCTGCTTAACTTCTTTCAAATACATAGGAAAAAGGCCATGAGCAACTTAAAAATAAATGACCCAGAAATGAGCAAGAAATTGGAGAGAAAACACATGAAAATTACCTGAAAATTAGTGTACACCCCCCCTCAAAAAATGAAAAATAAAAAAAACATAAATAAAGGAAATGACTTGGAAAACTGCATAAAAAGTATAAGAATTCAGTAAAAAGAAAAAAAAAGAAATGATAATTTTAATAATCTTTTAAATCTACTCATTTCTTGCAATTTGTTAGACACTTCATGCAAAGTCCTCATTGCCCTTTTCCCATGTTTCTGAAAGAAATTGCACCAGTTTTCCCCGGGTACAATGGTTTAAATACCTTTGAACAGCATCTCAACGCAGCACAAGAAAAGTGATGACGAGCCAGGTTTGAAAGGCTTAATATAACCAGCTGAATAGCTTCTACTATTTGGGACAAAGTTGACGTGCTTTTTTCGGAGAGAAAAAACAAATCTCTTTAACTTCAGACACTTCCTCTGTGGCCTCTGTCTGACATCTGTTGTTCTAACCGTGCTGTACAGTCTTGCTTGCTTGTTATGTGAAACATTAATCATTAAAAACAGAGAAAGCGTGAAGTGTCAGACATGTCAGCTCAGGTCACTGGTCTTGGTCAGTTAGCAGTCAAACACCATGCACTTGGTCAAAGTTCGTTTTAGGTTAGTATGACAGATGTTCACTCAAACACACACATGCAACATCACATAGTTTACAGCGTTCCCATGTAACATGATTATGATGCTGTAATTAGAATCACACGCCTCTACACGCACTGTTAGTAATAGAAGCAAGTGACCTACAGCAGATGGAGGTTTACACATACCAGGGATGAACTGAAAGTGTGTGTGTGTGTGTGTGTGTGTGTGTGTGTGTGTGTTTCAGGGTATATGTGTAGTCCCTCTGTGTTGGACAAGGATGGAGTGAGTGCTGCAGCCATTGCAGGAGAGATGATTTCCTATCTGGCCACGAAAAACACAAGCCTTTCTCAACAACTCACTTCCATCTATGAAGAGTAAGACCACTCATCTTTGATTTCCATGACTGAGATTCACAAATTAAAAGTACATGTGAGGGTGTGGTAGAAACCTGCACTCGCTTATGTAAAAAACACACCCAGAAAACATAATTATAGTAAAATACAAGCAATCAAAACATCAATACATTTAGTTGCCAAAAATTCAAAATCTCTCAGTATAAGTATAGGGTTTAAAAAATAAAAGTGAAAATAATTATTTTGAACATGTGAGCATCACTTCATAGAGGGATCATTCTTGATCCAAATAAGATGTTTTTGACAGCAGAGCTTTTCAGGGTCTCTTTCTATACACACACAATGACACAGAGTAATTCAGTAAATGAAGATTTTCATTCCATAAGATAACTCCACGATATTTGATAGAAAACTGACCACAGGAAGTGTTATAAAAAGGAATATGAAGATTCTGAGCCTGTCTAGTTTTATAATTATGGAACTGAGAGTTTTTAACAAAATAGTATCTAAAACCAAAATAAATCTGTAGCCTTAGATCTTGATTTAAAGGCAAATGTTCAGATTTAGAGAATTTTAATGTCAAAAATGGTCAACAACTGCAATTTAGAAAAGAGAGATGCACTTGGTACAACAACGTTAGAGAAGGTCGCTTTTCTAACAAACTGTTTCTGCAGCAGCAAAATTTTATAAAGATGAGTTGGAACTGTTAACTCTTCTTCTCTCTCCTCCTCATCATTGTTAGGTATGGCTACCACCTCACCAAGAACTCCTATTTCATCTGCCATGACCAGAATGTGATCCGCAGCTTGTTTGAGCGCCTGCGCAACTACAGCGGCCAGAAAGACTCATATCCCACTGAATGTGGTCGCTTCTCCATCTCTGCTGTGCGAGACTTGACCACCGGCTATGACAGCAACCAACCTGGTAACAAGGCTGTAAGTGCACACAATGACACCTCCACTCACTCAGAGCAGGACAAACCTCTGGCATTTGAGTGTTACATTACTGCCTAAAGATAATACATGTTTTAAGCCACAACCATGAAAATAACATGCCGGTAGTAAGAAAACCACTAAAAGAAATAAATAATAATGGTGATCCTTATCTGATGGATGTGTATCAACTAAAGGCTGATGATACTGTATGGATCTGACCTCTAGTGACCTCCACTGACCTCAGGTGGCCAGAAAAAGTATTTATTGTTACTGCAGGTTTAAACCTGAGCTCAAATAACATGTCATACAGTGCATTTTCACTGACTCTCAGGCCGTTAATTGAGCTACAGATTGTCATTTTTGCATTTTTCACCCTCTCACTCTCTCTCTCAAACTTAGACCACATTCATCAAATGCTGAAACTAAGCAGTGCTGATCAAATATAAACTAAGATTATTTTACTGCATCACAGGTCTGGCTCTAGACTGCTTTGAATGGGGGGGCAGTAAGACATGTTGGTGGGCAATATGAGTTATTCTTTAAGGTGTATGCTGAACTGTGTCATGTTTTTATCCAAAGCTTCTTGATAAACAAGCTCAACTTTGTGCTTTTTTTATGCTCAGTGGCAGTGATACTCAATTTACTGCTCTGGGGCAAAATCTGGCCCCCGATATGGTGTGTGTGGCCCACTAACCATTTTCTAATTTACAATAAAAAGAAAGTGGTGCGCCCGGGGCTCATTGGATAGAGCAGGCGCCCCACGTATAGAGGCTGAGTCCTCGCCGCGCGGTCGCAGGTTCGACTCCAGCCTCGGCCCTTCGCTACATGTCTTCTCCTCTCTCTTCCCCTTTCAAAAATATACCTAATGAATAAATAAAAAAATAAAGTGACTCCCACTGCAAATTGGTTTTGTACTTTTAGGATACATAAGGTGCCAGAGTGTATAAAACAGCATCAAAAAAGGGCTTGTTGATAAAAAAAGTAAATGACCAGACAGAGGCCCCAGCTATTACCCCAACTCCTGGAAATGTCCTAAAATCCTAGAAATGTCCTAAATCCTAGAAATGTACAAAAATATCCTGTAAATGTCTGAAAAATCTGCAAGATTTCCTAAAACCCTTGGACGTCCTAAAATCCTAGAAATGTCTTAAAATCTTAGAAATGTTGTTAAATCCTACAAACATGTATAGGCAAGTTGAGTATCCTCGCTTTAGTGACAATAACTAAAGATGCCTGTGTTTGGCTTTGTGGGGTAGGTGGAGCATTTGGGGGTGGCATTGCCCCACTGTGCCCATGCCTAGAACCAGCCTCACTGCATTACCTGTTTCTCACCCAAAATATTTTCAGAAACATATTTTAGTTTACTTTTTAATCTTAATATGAGTTTTTTTGTTACAAGTCAGTTGCCATATTGTTTTCTGTATCAAAACAGATGAGCTCACATTACGTAACTACCAGCGGGAGTGTTTATTGGTCCAGTGCAGCACAGTGCATTCTGGTATTTGTAGGTTTCTTACCTTCTTAGTAAAAGCAATGCCACTTTCAAAAGTATTTCCATCGTTCTACTGCATAGACAGCCCAAATATGTGGAATGAGCATCTTTCCAGCAGTGAAATACTTCTTTAAGTGCAGTAGGACTATACAGAGAAATGTGGAAAACATTCAGTAACCCACTTTTCCAGGTTCCGCTTTTTAGATGACTATTTATAAAAAAAGGAAGTCACTGCTGCAGTCTTTACAAAAATAATCTCAGAAACTGAATATGTGAGCTTCATTCATGCATCGTATTCAAATGTTACGGAGAATTTCACTTCGGCTGTCTGTCCGAACAGAACTTCCCTTTGGATCTTGTCTTATCATCTATCCATCCATCACTCCTTCCTCTTGTCCCAGGTCCTCCCCACCTCCAGGTCCAGCCAGATGATCACCTTTACCTTTTCTAACGGGGGTGTGGCCACCATGAGGACCAGCGGCACCGAGCCTAAAATCAAATACTACACTGAACTCTGTGCTGCCCCTGGTAACAGGTAGGTCGCCGTGGAGACCAGGTCAGAAAGTGACAATTCTCTTCAGGTCTTACTGATTATATTGAATATTGATTTATCATTTATACTGTTAATGACAGAAAATAGTAATCTTATAATTTCATACAGTAAAATCCAAGTTTATAACTTAACATGTCTTGTTTTGTCCAACTTAAAGATATTCAATTTACAATCATATAAAACAAGATGAAGCAGAATATCATTACCTTTGAGAGACTGGAACAAATAATTGTTACATTTATTCTTTACAAACGAGTTTTGACTATAAGATACGATAAGATAAGACTTTATTGATCCCTCACCGGGGAAATTCACTTGTTACAGCAACTTACAGATAGAAAGGTGTTAAATTAAAATAAGCATGGCAAAAAAAATGTAATACACAAAGAATGATAGTAAAATAAAGTAAAAATACCACTACTATTCACAGTAAGAATAAAGACTACATACACCTCTGTTTACTGTCCCATATACCAGTGTGACCTATGATGACAGATTACACATGATAATTGCTCTCAGAAAACTGTAGTACACACATAGTAGTATTCTAAGTATGAAGTGAAAATGAATAATAAATAAAGATTTTAACCATTAACTGATTTTCAACATAGTTGCCATAAACTTTTCCGTGGACTTGTTTTGGCTCTAAATGTCTTAACTCTGAATGGCAACCCCAATTATCTCAACAGTTACATCTTTTGTTTCCCTTCTGACTCTGTTTTTGGTCTCTTAACAGTGATGTGAAACACTTGATGAAGCAGCTGGACGACTTGGTCGATGCCATTGTTGAAAACTTCTTCGAGCCAGAGAAGAATAAGCTGCAGCCAAAGCCGGAGTAGCACTGATAGATGATACATTCACACACAGGACCAGTTGTTACTTACATCTCTGACCAGCATTCCACACAATGTCTTAAATACTCCAGAAGAGTTTCTCGGTTTAATACAAGCTTGACTTTGATAAACAATCACTGTAATGACACTTTTACCAATGTGTTGTCTGCCAGAGATACTTCCTACTGATGCAGCTGTCTTTATTTTAAAGGAACAGTTCACCCAAAAATCATAAATACACATTTTCCCTCTTATTTTTGGGGCCATTTTATCGCTCTAGAGTTTTTTTGGTGTGAGTTGCAGAGTTTTGGAGATACTGGGTGTAGAGATGTCGACCCTTTCTCCAATATAATGGAACTAGATGGTTTTCAGCTTGTGGTGCTCAAAGTGCCAAAAAAATAAATTTGAAAAACTCAACAGCAATGTCTCTTTGCAGAAATCATGACCCAGTTACGTAAGATAATCCATAGACCTTGTTGTGAGCAGGTTCATGGCCCTGTTTTCTCCCTACTGAACTACACCTGTCAGCCGTATCACAGCATTGGAGGAAAGAAGCATGCATCTAGCAGTGGATCCACGAGTAGATGCATGCTTCTTTTTGTACAATGATACAGTTGGCAGGTGTAGTTTGATAGAAAGAAAATTTAAAAAAATTAAAAAACATTTTTCTTTAGAAAAAGAGTGAGATGACTGGTTGCTCTGTAGACTATAATCAAAAGTAATTAAAACACTTGTGTTGGGTGCTCATGGAAAACAAAAACCAACAGAATAAACAGGAAGGAAATCCAGGTGCTCCAAAAGTGTAAAAAAGGTGAAACAACAAGGAGGAATTATATTTAAAAAAACTTAATTGTGGTGGCTAAATCATTTAAAAAAAGCCAACATGTTTCGACCACTACCAATCTTCATTAGGGCTTTAAAAAAATATTTTTTGAGCTTTGAGCACCACGAGCTGAGTGCAATCTAGTTCCATTATATTGGAGAGCAAAACAATTTAGCAACAAATGGCACTCAGGTAAGATGTAAAATATGTGCTTTTGAACTCGGGGTGAACTGTCCCTTTAATCATCTGCAGGTTTTATTACAACCTCTAACCTCCACTTTGAGTTTGTTTAGCCATCCATCTATTTTGGGGGGTGTGGTAATGGAACCAGAGCTACATCCTGCAGTCACCCTATATCACAGCTACATGTTTTTAAATTGAGTTTACCTCAGTGCTGGAGATTTAAAACCATAACTGTCATACCTTCACCATCCTACAGCCACAGGCATTCCTGCTCTTTCACTGAGGTGCTCAAACTACTTCAGCATTAATTTCAAGGCCGCTGTAAGAAGAGTTTAGAGTGTTAATGTCTATGTTGTCTATGTTAATGTTAACTGCTTAAACTAATGTTGTAAAGGTAATGGACATTGCAAACTGTCTTTGAATGTGTAATATCTTAGACAATAGTGAGGCATGGCACCGAAAGTTGAATATATTTTTAAGTTTTAAACGCTGTCATTGCAGTTTGAAAAATCCCAAAAGCTTAGAGCACCACCAAGTGGAGATATTGTACATTAATATTTCAAATGCACCCTCTGCTTGATATGAATATTTAACTCTTGAAGGGAGTCTGGACACCACGAAGTTAAATCTACAGCTGAGACCCAAAGTGATGTGGACTCTAGAAATGTGTGACTAGCAGCTCTCCTCTCCTCATGTGCCTCCTGATCCAAAATGCTGTGCTAAATATACAATGTAACTCAATAAAATAAAAGGTTTCTAACGGTGTATGTGGAGACAAATGTCAAAGGATAAAGCTCCCGCGCGCTACAGTACGTGCAGTCACGTCGTCCCTGCATCCCCCGGCAGCGCATGCATGCAGCATGCACTTGTCATGCCCCATCTGAGCACAGAGAGGAGAGGAGGGAGGTCTGCCCTGCCCTGTCTTCTATATTTAACTCTAACTAGGGACCGCTGTGGCTGTGTGAAGCTCTCGTCTCTCTTTTTGTGTCTCTGTTTGTATGTAGCTCCTCGGAAACACACTACAACCTCTTGGTTGCGCATCGGACAAGACTTTGGTGGACAGGTAAGAGGACTGCATGAGAGAAGCTTGAAATCATGTTGAACTAATAAAAAAAATACCTTAAGTGCACTGTAGGAATAATGTGCATTCATAGTGCGCGCTTTGGCGTCTGCGCAACCTCGTGCGTAAAAATAACTTGTTTCGTGCGTAAAATCATAAAAACCGGTAAAAGTGGTGCTGCGCGCCTCGGAAATAAAAATCTCATTCTAACTTCCGCTGCTGTTGTGGTGCAGCAGAGCGACCCATATTGCATGTCGCACTGTCCCAGCTGATTTAAGTTGAGGATTTATTTATATTGCAAGGTCAAATACGAGGTAAGCAGCCGCCTTCGTTTTCTTTCGCTTTAACTTGACGCAAATGCTTCGATTCCAGAGCTGCATTTGTTCATCATAAACATTTTTGATGTCAGCGTTCACGTAGTCGATTCTCCCACTTAATTCACATACAGATTCTGACACACCTCTGTCTTTAAGTGATAATAATGTCGTTCACGTTTGTTGACAGTGTTTGGCACGGGAGATCAGCTGCCTGCCCCCTCTCTCTGACACACAATACCGCCCAAGTATGAGCCACATAGTTTGCTTGTCATTTGTTTGTGTGTCCTTGAGTCTGTAAAAGTGTAGGTCAGTAGTCATGTGTTTCTGCTTGGGTAAACAACACCAGGTGGTCATTTAATAGTACCCTCCAAATGACCCTGTGATTACTACACAGCTGATTCAGTGTCCTGATGCCACTCTAATGGCAAAGTGGAGCACAGCAAATTCTCCCCTTAAATGCCTCTCATCTCTAACTGATGTTTTGCAGGTGAACGCAGAGGCAGACGGCAGCCTCCGGCCCCACCAGCCATGGAGGGACTCTACTTTGAAGTGAAGCCGAGAAGAGATGAACCCTCCAAGCAAGGGAGCTCTGCAAAACCCCCTCCTCATATGACTTCAAACCGCCGCTCCTGTCCATCACTCACACATCTTACCTTGTGTCCTCAGAAACTCTCTTCTGTTAGGAAGACCATTGCAACATGGGGGGAAAAGGTAGAAGAAGAGGAGGAGGAGGAGGTACGATACAAACTGTCACTGATCGGTTCTCTGCCGGTCCACCACCTGACCACCATGGCCATGCTGCCCTGGGTGGTGGCTGAGATCAGCAGGTCTCAGCCTGCAGAGAAGAATCTGGCTGCTGGGATGGGGTCTGGAGGACAGTTGGACCCCTCTAATCGTAATCAGATGGTTTTTCTGTGTGTGTCAGCATCATGGGTGCGATGTGTGTCCGTTCTGGGAGAAGGAGTTGTTTGGGACCCTCTGACACACACAATGCTGTTTGAATGTCGTCCACACCAGGTGACCAAGCTAATTCACAATAGCCAGGAGCCCAGCAGCTTCGGCTGTCTGGTCAGAGACACACAGGACTGTGCATGCTACGTGTTCCAGTGCCAGGACAGCACCAAGGTAAGTGAGTGTGTGTCTGTGTGTGTCTGTGTGTGTCTGTGTGTGTGTGTAAAAAGTGTGATTAAACATTTGTGTGGATTAAACATTGTTCCACAACAGTGGATCTGGATTTATGTATATTACAGTTTGTCCAACATCCAACATCATAGGGCTGTGCAATATGGGCTTATATTGCAATATTTTTAGGCTAAATCTTGTTACACAATATATATCTCAATATTTTTAAATCTCCTCAAAAGCACTTAATTAATGCTAAAACTGGGAGACAGGATTGGAAATTACCAAATGCCTAACTTTTATTTTATTTTAAATTATTTCATAAGTCCAGAACAGTCTTATAACTTGGAACAACACCTGTCAAACAAAAACACTTAAACATACACCAAGTTTAGAGACGTTCACAGAAATTTGGCGCATGTCAGATTAGAGCACAGAGGAAACAATCTGATTGATATCAGGGACAGGAGTCAGCCTCCTTTATATTAAACCTTTTAAAATGTGGAGTAACATCACCTTTCACATGCTGTTTACAGACACCTTTGTTGTGTATTTAAACCATTGAACTTTGAGCAAATTGGTTTGATTCTTTAAAAATATGGGGAATGGCCACAACCAAATTGGCAAGAAATGTCCTACAAACTGCAAGAAATTTATAGATTTAGAAAGTTATTTTTTAAAAGCTATAGAAAACTTGAAAAAAAATCTGGCCATTTCTTTTTTTTCTTTCTTATTTTCAATTAATTCTCTCTTCTTTTTTTCATTTTTATTTGCTTTATTTAAAACTTACGTTGAGGTAATTTTCTTGTACTTTCCCCTAATTCCTTGCAAAGTTTTGGACCACATCTTCTTTTGTTGCTCATTTTCATCTTCCCATGTTTTTTGAAGCCAATTTGCTCAGGTTTAAAGTGTTAGTGTCAAAAAGCTGCCTGAGTAGCACTATTTATTATGACATCCCACTAGAGACTATGGAAGCCCATGAGCACAATTTGACTCACTGAGCTGACCAACACACCCCTGTCCTCTAAATCCTTTCACCTCTCCTCCACATACTGTGCTTTGCCAGCAGCCTTTGCACTGTGAGGTCGCAGCTGGTGTCCGAGTCAGGCCACTGACATTTGATAGCATCTTCTCTGCATGCCATGCCCAACATACCAAAGACTTAAAAGACTTGGCCAAATTAGAGAGTTGGAGACAATGGAGGATATTAAGTAAATCAAAGAAGTCAAAAAAAAAAGTCTACTTGACCTTTCTCTGTTTTCTTTCTCATCACACACGCACACGTCCAGGCTCACATACCGAACACCTGCATATGCTTCAAATATGTGCGCAGCCAGCATGCACTGTGTGATGTATTGTAAATATAACAGTGTGTGTGTGTGTATATCACTGCATCTGCATGTGGTGTAAATGCACACATGCAGATAAACTGTACCTGATCATAATCATGGCAGGCTGTTCATGTGTTGGGATGACTGTGCAGACATTTGCTCTGCTTTTCTGAGTGAGAGTGAGATGAGATGAAATCGTTTACGTTAGCCATGCAGGATGTAGAACCACGTTGCCATGGCGACCACTTCCTGTGGCCTGGCGCCTGTTGCGATGTGTTTTTGTTGTGGAGTTTGTGTGTGTGATAGAATGTGTATGTGTGTGTGTGTGTGTGTGTGGATGCTTTTTGTTCTCTCTCTCTCTCTCTCAGCCCTTTCAAGAACGTGCTGATGATGTCAGGCCGACCACCTGTTGCTCTAGCTCTGACATGCTGAGACGCGCGCGCACACACACACACACACACACACACACACACACACTAACATGCATGCTGAATATATGTGTGCAATCCTTTAGCACCACTACAGGACTTAATTAACTGTGTTATTACTCCTGATTATTAGACGTTGTGTATGAAGTGCCATAAACCAGGATTGGAATTGAGAACATCCACATACGGTCAAACCAAAACCAGACACACCACCAGATCAGTAAACATTTTACACAAGAAAATCCGAACCACACACACCCACCCACCCACAAAATCCCTCCTTCACTTTCTACTGGGGAAGGTGATGATACATTTATTGCCATCGCAATTCAGTGTGCAGCTAACATCTGAGTGTTTATGTATAGGCTTACATTGCAAAATGGTAAATGTTAACTTAAACTGATGTTTTTTCTGCACTGTGTCATAGCATGCCAGGTATAAATGTTTAAGATTCAGGATTCCAGATTAAAAAAAACGTAATTGTACATCACATAGTGACAGATAATTGCCTTTGGTTGGGGGCTCAAACAACAAGAAAAAGCATTGACACCCATGAGACTCACATAAAATCAGACAACAGCTCCATAGATCAATAAAAAAATGTGCAAAGCATTAAAAAAGTAGTGACTATCGTGTTTAAAAAGTATATTGCGTTTGGAATAAAATAGTTCTTGTAAGTTTTCCTTTTGGCCAGAGGTACTGTACTCTGAAACATTTTATCTGCCATAAAAGCTGAATATTAAATCAAATTTTTGCCAGTACAGATTGAGCTTAAAGGGAGAGTAGACTTCATCGAGCATGCAGTCAATGGTAGAGGAACGAGAGGATTCTTTGAGCTGTATCATATTTTAAAAGGCAACGCAGTATGTCATAACGGTCCTCACTGGTACAAACGTGTGTGTGTGTGTGTGTGTGTGTGTGTGTGTGTGTGTGTGTGTGTGTGTGTGTGTGTGTGTGTGTGTGTGTGTGTGTGAGTGTGTGTGTGAGTGTGTGTGTGAGTGTGAGGGAGAAAGCAAAGCCTTCAGAAGATGAGGGCTGTCTGTTGTACTGCAGGAGCTCACACAACACATTTAAGCTGCTGAAAAACAAGATTGATTAGAAATCATACACATAATACGAGACATGTCATGTTCAAAATATTCACCGGATGCATTGTGATATTCTCTGTGCAGTGTTGTATTTTGATGTGGAGAAGCAAAACGTGCAGTCCCAGTTACAAGTGCTATTTGTTTTGCGGTAAAAATAACCGTTACAGGAAAATGTATCATTAGTGCAGAATTGAAACCCTGCAGAAAAAAAAGCCCAACTTCCTGCTCTGTGTCAGGGGACCGAAGTGCTCTCAAACAGTCAGAGGGTTTTTTTCCTTACTGCTCTTAAAGAAGCAAAAAGGTAACCACTGGGTGTCACTGCTGAAGTGCACAAAGTTCACAATGTTTCAGACTGAGTGTTTTCTGTTGCTGCTAATTTATGTTTTACTGGTTTTACTAACTGTGTTTCTCTTCGTATTTAATATAATTTTTAATCACTGTCACTTAACATACTACTTAGATTTGGCTTTTTGACCATTTGTGAATAAATCATGGTAATTAAGTTATTAAAAGTTACTTTTCTCATGTCAATAACAAATTGTAATTAAGTAAATATGTAATCGATAAATAATTATACAATAATGCCAACAATATTGGATTTTTTTTCACAGCATATGTAAGACAGTTTGCTTGTGACAGAAAAGTTCAGAGGAAAATTCTAAAAAAGGATTATTTTGGTATTCATGATTAAGACTGATGTTGGTGAATAAAACTCAATGAAAGTAAACATAATATTAAAGTAAAATATTTTTTAAAGTTTGATTTTGAAAACTTATTTTGTGCGTAGAGCCATATGATTGTGTGTAATATTAAAGTGGGCCTTAGGGGTGAATATAATTAATTAATTAATTCATATTTGGTTTATCACTCTTTAATAGCAAATGATGGTTGAAAATGATGATTAGTTGTTGCCTAGTTACAGTAGTTTACACCTTAATTCTATTATAAATGGGGCAGTCAATGGCCTTTGCTGAATGTTACACTGTCATAATAATCTGCAGTACATACTATAATGAGTTTATCACTCAGGCTGTGGAGTTTGAGGCAAAACTGTATGACATGTCGTCCAAAGGACACTAACATAATAGTTTGAAACTTGTGGCTCATAAAGTCCACTATTCATCCCCACCTATCAGCTGCAGAGCATCCCATGGGCGTTCATTACTGTTAGATTAGCTCTGCTCTGCTCGCAGACCGGAAACTCTGTTTACATTCAGTCATACCGACGAAGATAATCGGCACAATCTTTATCATGCAACGAGGGGGGAAATCACCCAAAAGACTACCGCCTAAAGTTTGACTGCCCTGGGACAGGAACTGTGCCCACCCCATTCTCCAAACGCATTGGCGGAGTTAGCTGCGACAAGTTAACCACAGGTAGCTGGAATATTTTAGGAAGTGGCTCTATTTGCCTTCAAAACAAAAGCATATGGATGTATTGTCAAATAGATATCCATAGGAACTGAATGTGATTGTCTTACTTTGAAGTGTTTAAACAGGATGTGTTACGATTGTTTGTTGGTCAACTTGGTGCTTTACAGCAGGATCCTAGGCTTCAGAGAGCAAAATCAACTTTCCAATGAAATGATATTGAAGTGTCTCCGCTGTCAGAAAGAGTCTCGGAGAAGTTAGTGCCCAGAAGTCGCTTTTGTAAAGTTTATGGCGGATGGGATGAAAGCGCGACTCCAGCGACTCAACCTGTTCAACACCAAACAAGAACCAAAAGATGTAAGTTACGTGTAAAAGCTGTGTGTCGGTGCGGGTTTTGCTTAGTGTGCGTGCCATGCTAAAGTGGGCAGTTGGCTAACGTTAACCGAGGCTGTTAGCGAGCACTATACGTTAGCCAAATTAGCGAAACCTGTTGTTAACCAAGTTCAACAAGTTAGCTGTCGTTAACGTCAGCTAAAGCTAAAGTTACACGTCGTGTAAGACGACTCAGCACAGTCCTTACATGTCTAGTAACGTGTTCTTCGCTCATTAATGGTGGTTATGATATTAAGTGTCCTTTGTTTAGCTAACTACACAGACCTGTCTTTATGTCAAATATGCCTCTTTGTTTGACAGTGTAACTTAAGACCAGGTGACCTTTGACACAGAGTGCTGCTCTTCTTCCTATTAACTGTGTGTTATGGTGCTGGGCTTCTTCATTAGTTGGTGAAGTACCTTACCATAACTGGTCAAGAACTGATGGGGGAAAGTGTCATCACTGAATGGTTGCTGCTGGTGTGCTGGTTGTAAATACAGAGGTTCACTGAGGTTTCCACAGTGACAGCAGTGACAGTGCAGTGAGTTAAGTGTATTGTAAGCAGCTCAACAAAATGTATTTACATAAGATAATGATGGAAGTGTCCGTTATTAAAACGTCCTTGTGAATTATAAAGAGATTAGATTTCATTTGTGCTTTTACACCTCATGGATGTGTATTTTGACACAATCACTCTCATTGTTGTTTATCTGCTGCAAACCATAGCCCGTGCCTGTGGTTGGCGTCAAAACAATTGTCACTGCAACTGGTTATATATTTTGAAGTAAAGTCGATGATAGATATATATTTTTGGGGGTGTTTGATTTTAAGCAAATGTGGCAAAACAAAATGATCACAACTTATATTAGTTCCCTGTATGATATTTACTGTAAGTCTCTCACAGCAGTAAATTGACCTTTACTGCTATGAGAGACTGCCTTTAGGTTTTGGACTATTGGATGGGCAATCCATAGACTGTATAATGTAATGGACATTGTTACCGTGACGTTACCCATTGGTTTTGTGAACTGCCGTTTTCAAGTTTCAAGTTGGGCATTTTACCATCTTGGTTTTTTGGAGCCATAAGTGTCCATATTTGGACAAGAGGGTAGAGCCGTGGATGAGCAAGGGGTGGTTCTGACTCACAGACTGTAGCAATGCCTTGCAGACAACCTGTCACTTTAGCAGCCCTGCCTTTAAATATGTGTAACTTTAACCCTTTATAAAATGTTAACAGGTGAGTTATATATAAAAAAAAAGGAGAGGGGGGGTGGCTCCTGGTCTTCCGAAAACTGTTGGCTTCAGCCCCAGAGGTTGCTGCTTCAGGCAATTGCATCACCCTGAGCTTCTGGAGCATGGCGTGGACATTTTTTTTTACATTTTTCTTTATTTTTTGTCTATTCTATTTTCTGAACAAAAGAGAAGGTTCCCACAGTCATGAAATTTCTGGAAAAGTTAGGAAATTAAAGAATCAGTTTTCCAGGTATGGAAATGGTTTGGAATTAACACATTTTAGAAAAGTTTTGATTTAACATAGTTTTGGCTGTTATTTAAAATATGTTCATTCAATTCTTTGACCAACGTCACTTGTATCACATGATACACATAGACCAAACCGGTAACGTGTCCTTTTGGAGGAAGAAACATGCTGTAGTGGGTTAATTAAGGCTTCCACACAGAGATTTGAGGCACATTAAATGCGTGAATATTCACTGTCAGTGTGGTGAATCACTACATGAGCTGTTGTTAGTTACTAATAATCGGTAGCTACGTTAGATTGAGTGGGAGGCTGCTGCAACTAAATCTCAACCAAGATCAAACAGCTGGCTATCAGCGAGTGCTTATTTACCGACAGGTATTGTTAGCCTAACAATACCTGGTGATTTAATCAAATACAATTTGATTAAATCACCAGGTATTCTTAGATCTTAATCTTAGATAGGGGAAAATGGGGCGATCAACCCTAAATAATTATGTATCACTTGCACTTAAGATCAGGCATGTCACAAAACAATTATTAGACATGTCTATAAAACAAACGTCAAAAAATAAATGCATGCAAACTTCTCAAACGTATAATCCAAAAACATATCAAATTGCTTTTGCATCTACAAGATATCCCAACAGGGGCATGGCCTTGACATTTCATGAAGTAACCATATGTGCCGGTCTGGTCTGTTGTCATATGCAGGTAGTTGGTTACAGGAATGTCTGGTGAGCAAGTAAAGTAAGCAAGTGCTAGCAGATTATTTATCTGCAAATACCTGGCAAGTGCGTGTCAAATCTTAATAAAGTCACAGGTATGGGGTAAAATGTTATGGAAAAGTTTTGAATGTTCTTTGGTAAAATGATTGATTGATTAATGGAAAAAAATATCACAATCAATTCCTGGGGTCAAATGCAGATATTGGTTGGAACATTTGATTTCCATTGGATGAAACGTGCATATTAACTGATAGTGCAATTCATTAGTTGTTTTCTGATCAGTTGGCACAGTCTCATTTGTATCAGAGAAACTTGCTCAGTGCATCATTCTCATAGCTCACGGTGTTGCTCTGCCTTTTTGAAACAGTGCATAATCATCCTAGTTAATAAATACAACATTTTCCTTTAACTCCATGCTGTTAAAGCTCCAGATTCTGGTAAACAGTGGCTTACTGACTGTCAGACCCTCTGTGACGTGCAGTACATGAAAATCCAGTCTGCTTAGCTGTTGCAAACACAAGCCAAATGTAGGTGTATGAGTGAGCGTGTGAGTGAGTCATGGGGATATCACCTCCGGAGCCATTGTGCTTATGCCAGGACTTCTCTCCTGGAATAGGAGGCAGGTCGTTTCATACGCAGTGTTATTAGTCACATAGTGTGTCTCGAGCTCTTACTTCAGCAGTCTCTCATGGCTGCTTTCACACTCGTGCCACTCAAAACCTTGTCAAGTGAGACTATATATCATCATTTTGACTGCAGAATAATGGGGATGGTGGCCCCACTCTTTTTGGTTTTCTGGTTAAGTGATTGTGATATAACTTGAGAGGTAATGAAACTTGGAAGTTATGATTCTGCTTTGAATTAAAGATGTTGCTTGACAGAACCCCAGAATGACTTATGTAAAGAGTTGACATTCAATTTCCTCAGACAAAACAAATTCCATTTGTTTCATCAAAGTAACTACCACAGTCAGCATTTTGATTTTGGCACCAGCATGTATATTGAAAAGGAAATGTGGTTAATGATTAGTCAATTTCTCCAAGGGAGACCACAGTGACTGGAATACCCTCTTCTTATAATCCCTCTGGTCTCACATGCTTCCCCCTCCCTCTTCATGTGACACAGTCTTTGCTCTGTTGTAAAAACAAGCCTTTAAACTGAAAGTACCATCCTGGCTTTATATAACTGACAGTGTGTCCTTGTCATTTGTCAGCCTGCTATTTGTCTATTTGTCTAGCAGTCGCTGTGCTCACTCAATGTTTAGCTTGCCTCGCCTATCATCCTGTCAGTATCTGAGCTACACCTAACAATCTTCTGAGATGAGAGCATCGGGGTTATCTGTGAGCCTTACTGACCTAATTTATTCTCAGCCAAGAGTTCGTTCTGACTCAGCACAGCACTCTGACAACAAGCCCCTACATTGTGTCCCTGCTATCACATTTGGACGAGTTCGTCATGTCTGCCTGGCTTGTCTTTGTGCTGTGAAGTGGCTCCTTAATCCCAACAGAGTGATGTCAGTGTGTTGGACTCTTGTGGCTAACCATTTCAATCACCCAGTGGCACTTCCTGCTTTGCGACTATCCCACATCCCCATAAAATGTTCTCCTTCTCTTTTCTCTTTTGTTGGTGGTGTTTCTCATCTGTTGTATGGCTGCTGTACTTTGAACTGTGAGCTCTGGCTTTGCTCGACAAGGCACAAGATCCAGGCACATGACCATGGGAAGTGCAGAAGTGGGACTTTCAGCTGGCTCGTCATCATATTGTTGATTTCCAAGGGTGGCTGGTGTGTCACAGGGTTTTCAGTGCTGTTCCACTGGAACTTCTGATTTTCACCTCCTGGCATCTCAAGTCAGGCTTATACAAGTAAAATGTGGCAAAATCTTTTTGATGAGGTGGTGTATGATAATAATTTGTCTCCGTGTGTAGCTTTTATCCATATTTTACTCATTTATTCATGAATACAAACGTTTAGTACTAGGGGTCGACTGATGTTGGTTTTTCAGGGCCGATACCAATAATTAGTAGTTAATGAGACTGATAACCAATATTTGGAACTGTTATGCATTTACAGTAAAATTGAAAATCTTTTAGTCAATATTTATAATTTGGAATGTAACAAACCAACATAAAACTTTGTTTAAACGTCTTTACAAATGTTTAATCAAAACTGAAAGGTTCAACATCACATACATGATCCCTGCAACATTTTTTATAAAGTCAAGTGAAAATTAAGTAAAAAATCAATAAATGAAAAAAGCTCCCTGAGGTTTTACAAAGTAAAAGTTCTTCCCATGCTGACCCTTTCTTTGCACTTTTTAGTTAATTAATTTTATGGGCATTCATTTAAATTAAATGTCAATACAGATAATCGGCAGCATGCCAAATATCGGCCCCAATACTCAACCAGAACCATAATCTGTCTACCCCTATTTAGTACAGTTTAAAGGTATAGTTCACCCAGTAATGAAAATTCAGTCATTATCTACTCACCCTCATGCTGATGGAAAGTTGAGTGACGTTTTTTAGGTCACAAAACACTGCTGGAGTAAAATACATATTAAAACCATAAAATGTCTCCAAACTGCTTGTCCGAAGTAATCCAAGTGTCCTGAAGTCCCGCCATGCCAAGTTGTTTCTATCTAGATGCTTTACAGCAGTATGGCACCTTCTTTTAGCCTGTAGCTCATATTGTGGGAGCAGCATTTACGATAAAGTCTGAACTTCCAGTTTTGGGTGGACTATCTCTTTAAGCTAGATACTATGGTTGTGAACATCGTATTTGATGATTCTATAAAATCTTTTATACTTAAGTAGAAAACACTGAAATCAGAGCACTATTGCTCTGAGAAATGGAGCGTTCCATTTATATAAGAATTTATGAACGTTAAAGTTTCACTTTCACTGAGCCTGGCGTTCCACTGCTCTGTCTGTGCCCAGAATAGCTCTGCTGCCCTGAGAGTGTGATGCTCTGAATAACCAAATGGTATACTCCAACAGGACTTAGAATAAACAGTCCAGCTTCAAAAATAGAAAATCAGTATGTTGTGGTTAGGGCTGGGCGATAAAATGATAACGATATCTATTGCAGAATAACTTTTCCTCGATTGAAAAATGAGACATAGTCGATAGAACACATTCCAGTCATGTTTTGACAGACAACAAGAACAGCCAATGATAATAATAATAGTGCTGCGGCAAACCAAATGCAGTGAACGACAACAGAGCTGAGTGTTTGACAACCGAGTCGTATGTGCTTCCACAGCGTTTCATTTTCACAGATCAAACAGCTGATGGTCCGACAGAAGCGCAGTGAGACAGACAAACAGAGCGGAGCTTCACAGCACAAAAGTGTCTGAAACAGCCAAATCTGCAGAGGTGGAAAGTGCCTCCTTTAGACATCTACAGACTACTTTGAGTTATTTTCAGGTTTAGTCAGACTTTGGATGGAATTATTTAGAAACAGCAGGACTCATTGATCCGTGTCTCATCCAGCCGCTCGCACTGAGTGCTCATTATTGTTACCAGGGGCAGATGTAATGTTTTGGGGGCCTGGGGCCACAAGCACATTACCTTATTTTCACCCTTTCTCTGACTGGGAATGTTGGCAAGCTGTTGGTAGCTATAGGAGAAGTAGTCCTACTCAATAGTTGTTTTTTCCTGAGTAAAATGATTAACAGCCCAGACGTTTCACAAAAGGTTCACAGAAGTTCAAGTCAGAGTCCTGCAGTCAAGAGAGGCTGGCCTATTATCAGCACAATGTGCTTAAATTTACCTGAAGTTTGTTTAAGATTCTTTTAATTTTTATATGTAGTTATGCTGGAAAGTTAAATAAATAATAATAAATCATATGTTTATTACACTCCAACACACCATGGTCAAATGAAACTGTGTCAGTGAAATATGAGGGCAAAAAAAAAACCCTCAAAAAAGAAGCATAAAGGAAAATAATTGTTCATTAATCGTAATGGAAGTTAAATGTTTTCATGTTCAGTGTCTGACAGAAAATAAATATTTCAACCAAAATTAACCTTATGATATCTTCATATCTCACTTTGGAGTAAAAGGGAACCTTTAAGCTTGACAGAAATAGTGATTTGATGTATATCATGATATATCAATATCAACTGATATGAAAAAATTTATCATGATAAGACTTTTTCCATATTGCCCAGCCCTAGTTGTGGTGCATGCTGATATCATGGCAGGCCACCTCATATAAATGAGTGAGTTGGAGGTCCTAACATGGTTGTGTTGGACTCCCATAACCTTTTAAAAAGGAAACTAGATAGTTAAGAAAGTCGAAAAGAAAGACCCTTGTATAGCCAAGGAGTATAAAAAATTGGAGTAATGTTGACAAATCTAAAATACATTTTTGTGTTTGTTTATTAATAATAATTTTTTCCTGTAACAGACCATGGCCTTTGAATTATATCCTCCCCTTTGACCTCTTTGACAAACACTGCAAAGTTTATTTTGTTTATTGCACTGAATTGCAGCTTCTCTTTTACCCGTGCCACTTGTGTAACTTCCTTCTTTTCAAGGTCAGTACAACAGTAGTTCTATTTAATTCTGGTTTGCTGTGAGACAACATGCTTTTTCAATGTCGTTACTCTGTGAGAGGCCAAGTTTGCGGGTCACAGCCTGACGCTGCGTCCAACTGCCTTCCTGTCTGAGATCATGTAAATGCTGCACTGAACAAGATACTGTGTCCTGTGTGTCTATAGCTGAGACTGCCCTCTGAGGAGTAAACCCCTCTTTCCACTCCCCAATCCCTCTAATCCACAACCCTAAATCAGATGTTTTAGTCTTTTTCAAGCAGTCTAAAAAAGGAAAAGTATTTGGAAAAACAATTCCAAAAGTGGATTGCATATGATGATGAAGTACAAAGAAATGTCATTTTTCAAGATTGGCGAGATGGCCAGCATGCTATAAGTAGCTGTTTTTAAACAGAGATTGGGCAGAAGTCCCTTTTTTAATCCACCTTTGCTTTTTTTTTTTGGACAGAACCAAATAATTGTGGCATCTTCCTTGATTTTAGATAGCATGCCAGCATCCTGAAAGCAAGAGGCATCATGGGTGCAACTTTTAACACAACAGCATCAGCTTCTAATGAGCAATGCTTTCTAAAAATTAACTATGGCATAACATGGCAATTACAATCTCTTTTTTTGCCATCCCTGTCATTGGTTTTCCCTCCTGCATCACAGAATATGATAGAAACAATATATGACATACTATTAGTTTTATTATTGATTTAATGTGGATGTAATTTTCTTGATATTTCAACTCTGAAATGTAAAAAAAAAAAAAAAAAGAAAATTACTCAAATTGTTAATCAGTTATTTGAGTTATAGCAGATACATTTTCTATTGATTGAGTAATTGATTAGTGCAATAATTGTATCAGCTCTTCTTTCAGTTCAACCTTAACCAAAGTTTGATATTTTCATGTTGGACTGGGACATTTGTTTTCACTTACAGACACTGGTTTCTGCTGAACGCATGGGGAGGGGACTGGATGGATGAGAAGGCAGTAGGGGCTCTAACATCATCATGCTGAGCAGTTAAGGGGTGATTATCAGCCAAACAAAGCAGAGGGAGTGAAAGTGGGTGGACTGAAATGAGAAAAGGCAAGACCACTTCAGTTAAGAAAACAAATCCTCCTCTTCTTTATGGCTGTTTTGTTTTCTTAATGACAGAAGAAGTGAGAGGAGAGGCTCATGTAAGGACTCAATGTATTTGTTGGTTAAGTGTTTCAGACAATCATGCAGTGAAAGCAGAAGGAAAAGGAGGGGGTAGATGGAGGAGGGGTGAGCAAAACTGAGAGAGGTCTGTTGTTAGTGGACAGATAGCAGACTCTACCCTCATGCAAGGATTATTAAAAACAAGTGGACACTAGAAGCGAGAGGGTGACAAACATGGTGTCGGGATGCTGATGATGGTGGAAGAGGAGATCAGAAGCAGTGAGTGAAGCACTTATTAAACAGATGTTAGGATATTGTATGTTGTCTTTGAGTCTGTGGGTAAAAGATGACATATTAAATGAAAAGAGAGGAATAAGTGTTTTAATGAAAAGAAATGTTGCATTTGAGCTGCGCAGAAATAATGTTTCAGTATACTGCAGTCTTATTGTCATGCGTTGGTACATTGTCTATAGATAGGATGAGTATATCAGCTATTGGTGATTGTTTTAGAGCAGGCATGTCAAACCGGTCCACAGGGGGGCCGGTGTGGCTGCAGGTTTTGTTTCCAACCAAGTAGCAGCACACCAGACTTGACTCATTTAATCAACTGATCTCCGTCTTCAGACAGTTGATTGGTCAAACTGTGTGCTCTTGGTTGGTTGGCACAAAACCTGCAGCCACACCGGCCCCCCTGTGGACCAGTTTGACATGCCTGTTTTAGAGTATTGGGTTTCCCACACTTATTTATTAGTGGTAGGACCACAGTTAAAACATCTGCCACCATAAATACATTTTCGAGCAATAAAGTAATAACCATACTCTGTGAGTGCTGAGTGTACTGTGAAAAATGTGCTGGTCTTAAAGTTTGCATTCACTCACTCTGCTTTGCATTTCATCTATTGATCAATGATTAGGGCCATGACTCAAACTGCTGCTAAGTGGTATGAATAACTTGTGATGAGTATCACCTGGGCTGCAGGTTTACAGACCCACAAAAATGTCAGAATTTGGAGAGATATGAGAAAAACAAAAAGGGACACGCACACACACACACACACACACACACACACACACACACACACACACACACACACACACACACACACACACACACACACACAAAAACAACTAGATGCATTGCCACACAGTTATATGCCTCCATACACCAGTAAAGTAGCATTTTTAGTTTACATCCATGTCTGCGAAAACATGGATGTCTTACACACATCTTTCCCCCGGCAGCACAGACGATCTCAACAATTAGCACAGTTTCAAGGTGGACACCCAAAAACATGTTTTATCAGTCACCATGACCTTTGACCCTCGATCCCTAGATTCTAATCAGTTCATTCTTGAGTCCAAGTGGACATTTGTGCCAAATTTGAGAAAACTCCCTCAAGGCCATCAGTGACCTTGACCTTTGAACACCAAACTCTAATCAGCTCATCGTTTAGTCAATGTGAATGTGTCAATGTGTCAAATTTGAAGAAATTTCCTCAAGGTGTTCTTGAGATATTGTGTTCACAAGAATGAGTCACAGGGACCTTGACCTCGAACCAATGAACATCAAAATCTTATCAACACAGTCTTTAGTCCAGGTGGATATTTGTGCCAAATTTGAAGAAATTTCCCCAAGGCATTCTTGAGATATCATGTTCAGAAGGATGTGGTGGATGGACTGAAGGATAACCTGAGAACATAATGTCTCCAGCCTCGGCTGTCGCCAGCACAGAGGCATAAAAACAGGAAGCTTGCTGACACCACAGTTAATTTAATTAACATCTTATTCCTTTGGATCCTATTAAAACCTTGTATGGGTACATAAACTGGGTGTTTATAGCCATGTCAATCCATGTATGTAACTGTTATTGAAAAGCATATTCAACAAGTAGCCAGTGGAACAGTTAATCGCAGTGTGTGTTTATGTTTGGTACCATGTCTTCCTTTGGAAGTGTTGCCCTTATCTTCAAAACACGGATAGTTTATGAGAGCAGCATGCTGCACTCAGATATTTTGTAATACAAAGGAATATTTAGAGGCTGCATAAAGGCCTTCTTATCCTGACTTGTTTAACTTCAATTCATGAATGTAAATATGCAGAGGCAAAAGAAAAAGGCCTGGAAGAGTTTTTGGTACATTTTATAAACACTTAATGTTAAAGAAACATACAAAGACATAACTCACACACATAGCGCGTACATCATGTTGTCGCAGCACATTTCTGCAGTCAGTCAGGGAGCATGTTCATTGGATGTTTGTCAGTAAAGTGCTAAAACGCCCTAAGGTCAGATTTTTCTGATTCAATGTCGTGTTGGAACTAATCATAAGCTTTCTCCTTGCCTTTTTTGTTTCTTTTTCTGTGTATGTCTTACTCTTTCAGTCTTTTTCAATTAAAGGTCTTTAGATCCAATACATTTGTGAGAGGTTAAAATTATTTTTTATGTAGCTAAGAACTTCACCCAGACAGCAGAATAAAGCATAGTTTTGGTCACATACCACCCAGCCAAACAACCAGTGAACCTAGCTATTTGGATAAAAAGGAATTCTTGGTTTAATGGGTTTTGTTTAATTTCATCCCCTTGGTCACTCATTATACAACCAGCCAAGTTTCTCAGTTGTTGCTTCAGTATCCACAGTGCAGCATTACATGTCACAAATGTCCTGAGGAGCATGACACCAAATAGCTTTTTTTTCCTATCCTAGTAAACTTTAGAGAGGGCATAATATCCTTTCATCCTTAACATTTGTTATTTTAATTATTTAAAATGTTCATTAAAAATGGCAACAAATTGCCATTGCTGTGATCAACAATTACTTGATACATGTTCCCAGTTTCTTTCAAAAAATGTCTAATAATTGATAAATCCTATACAAAAGAAATCTTTTCATCCTGTCAAGATTTTGAGATATTACGGTAACTAAAACAACACAAACCACCATGACCAAAAGCCTTACCTTCTTGGTAGAGATTATGTATAGCAGACAAAATTCATAAAGCTTATGTTGTTTGGCATGTCACCTAGGAATGTACTACTGAATAATCCTCTTAACTGCTGCAATGGTTGAAGAAGTATCCACATCCTCTATTTAAGTAATAGTCCCAATTCCACACTGTAAAACATTCCTAGACATTATCAGTAAAGTCCTGTGTTCAGAATATTAAGTAAAACTACAAAATAATTTACTACAAAAGTTAAATCAAGACATGGTTTCAATCCTGCTTGGATCTTCATCACGTCAAAATGTTTTGAAAGTTGAAACCTCACTTATATTTATAGATAATGTACACTAATAGGCTTACAAGCTCTATGATGGCTGATGTGGTTAACTAGCTAAACCACAGGGTGTTAATACAATTGGCAATAAACAATTTGCTCTGGGAAGTGCAATGCATAAACAAATCTCTCTCTCTATATATATATATATATATTTCAACAGAGCTCCTACTAAACAGTCCCGCTCCAAAAACAGAAAATCTGTATGTGGTGGCCGATTTTTTAGTCGTGGCAGGCTGCCACAAATAAATGAATGTATAAGAAACCCTGGGATCATACTTTATAAACAGATAGTATGTTTTAGATGTAAAATCTTAATTTGCAAAACAACAACAAGTACAACTGTCAAGTAAATGGGTGGGGGTAGTGATATTCCCTCTGAATTGTCGTGTAGTACCTAAGTAAATGCACTTACTCACGTTCTACCACTGTACTGCTGTTGTTTTTGTTTTTTTGTTTTTAAAAACAAAAAATGTAAGGGTCAAACCCGTTCATGACACTCGGGATTTAGCTGACAGTGTTCTCCAGAGCAGCCTGCAGTGGAGATAGAACAGGTATTGTTTTGATAAAGAGCAGGAGTGAGCACACCTCATGCCAAGGCAAGACACAGCAGGACCCGCAGGCTGAGTGTCAGGCTGTGAGACTGCAGATTTAGGAGCTGCTCAGGCATCTCTCTGTCATGACATCACTGATGTGACTCAACCACTGCTTCTGCTTTGCTCGTCTACTTCCTCCTTTCTGTTCCTCGGTCTGATTCACTGCCAGTGTGGTGTAGCAAAGCAGGCCCAGAAGAGGAGAAGCATGTGTGTGTTGGCAGCCAAAGGTTATAGTCTGAATTCAGTGTTGTTTATGTGCAGGATAATGAATTAGATTTTTGTAGCGTATCTTTTGTTCATTAAAAAAAAAAAAAAACTAAGGAAGTAAGGCTCAAAACCTATATTTTAATCCATGTGTAACTGGACTTCTAGTTAAGTATATTTACATAGAGGAAGTTTTCTTGGGTGGTAGCCTAGGAAATAATGACTTTGTGAAAATAGTCATGTTTGTTAAAGTTAAAATTACATTTAAAAAAAAGTTGGCTGTAAGAAAGTATTCAGCTTGCTTCTATCCTTTTTTGCAGGTTTGGTCTACGTCTAGCTGGAGTCCGCCTCGCTGTCTTTAATCAATTATTTTGCTACAGAAGGATGAGAGGGGAGTTTTCTATGTATTTTGGCCTTTACTTACAGTGTTGATGTTGCAGCTGCTGCCCATTATCAGCCAAAGGGTACAAATCAGCAGCACAGAGTGTCCCTGCTGTATGGAAGAAAGATCACCAAGTGAATGTGTTTGTAACAAAACACAGTATAGGTCATCTGTGCCAACTGACAACACTGACACGTGCAATTGAGTATTCACAAACCATCAGGAATTTGTGGTACATTGAGATGGCACGTTCCCCAGTTTTTACTGTTTTTGCTTTTCATTTTAGTTGGCAGTGATCAGCTGTAACTCAAAAGACATTTGTTGGACGTCACATATTTCAGCTATTCCTGCTTGTCTTTATATGTATCATCACTATCTGTTACCACACAAAACTGTTGTTATTTTGTGCAGGGAGTGAGTCATGGTCAAACATGCATGCTTGGATCCTGAGCATAATAGGTTTTTGTTTGTTATAATATTCTCTTCAGGCTGACCCAGACTTGCAGATTCCACCACTATTGACCCTTCCTAAATCCTGCCGCTTTTCACTCTGTGTTCCAATAACATTTGGGTAAACTTTGAACCTGGCAGAACCTTGGTCATCTTTTCTCTTTCCTGTTATACTTAGATATGCTATGTGCCAGGATCATCTAAGTTTAAAAGAAAACCAAATTTAGGGGGTGGGTAAACGATATTGCTGTGGACTATCACAATGTTCATGGACCCATTACATTACATTGTATACAATAACCCTTTTCTTCCAAAATTAGAGTGTATATGTGGGTGTTTTAAACGCAGGAAGACTCACAAGTACGCAACATAGTCTTTCTCCATTGCCAGTAGATCACAGCTCTGTACACGGCTCTGCAGCGGCCAAGAATGCCTTTCTGCATGTATGTGTTTTCTTTTGGTGTGTCACTTTTGACAGGCCAGAAAATAGATCAAATGCAGAAAGCAGCATGTATTGAGGTCTGTGAAGACTTGACGGTGGTTACATCTTGTATATCTCTTACTTATTCAGTCTCTCTTTCAAACTCGGTGCAGACTTGTCTGGATCAATGATTGAGCGCTGCTTGAGCAGAGGCAGATGGTATTTTGGTGTGGCCTGTCATTGCATCTCTCTGCATCTGAAGGGGCTTAAGTCAGTAGTTCACCCAGATGTATTTCCATCAATGCTGATCTGAGCCTGAGCCAATAAAAAAATGACTATCGCAGAGTTATTTAACTAAAGATATTTTTAGGATGACATGAATTAGTTAGTCAGAAAAGACTGGGGCTTAGATCCCTTTCTTTTATCTCCGTACAGCTACAGTACGTGCCGCCCTGCAGTAACTAGTTCAGCAGCACCGTGATATGTTGTTAGTCCACAGAGTACTTTACTGATCCCTTGAAGGGGAAAAGGGGACGCATACACGGCAAGGCCAGGGCAATGTTGACTGATAGTCTTGTCATGCTCGGTCTCTACCGCTTCCTTTTTTTTGGAGACCAGAAGCTTCAGTTTGCATTGTTTTGCCTTGTTCATAAAAGTTAATATTGAATATATCCCTCTATTGCATACTGTAGTCCCTGCTGTCTGCTTCTTGAAGCTATATTACCTGACACCCAGAAACTATTTGGTAAACACTGAAGCACAAAGCTAAACAGAACCAGCATCTCCATGTTTCTTTTCATCGAGCTTATCTGACTATGCATCTGAATGATACCTGCCTGCTCTCAAACCAATATTGGTGACTACTCTGAATGACTCACAAGTGTCCTCTCAACTGCCAAAAGCTTGTGAGTGAAAAGCGATTGTAAGCTTTAATACTTTGGTGACTAGGACTTTATGGAACACCCAAAATATATGGATGAATATAATATATATAATGAAAGTGGTTTGTGATTTGAGATGTTTGCATAAAGGTTTTTTGTTTTTTTCACGTCAAGTACATTGTCATTGACTTGGTATCAAACTGACCAGCAGCAACATTTCAAGCCCATAGACTTACAATATGATACTAAAATAATTAATTTCGGTTTCTCTCGTACCCTTGTTTAAGATTAGCTGTTGACTTTTGCCCTCTTGCCTGTTGTGTAAACTTTTATTTTTCTACTGTTTGTCCTTTGCTTGTCTGTCTTTCAGACTGGCAGAAGCAATGTGTCGGACTGTTTTGATGGTCGAGGAAATCTTCTGTGTTAGTCACGGAAAGAGTGGTTACAGAAAAGGATTTTTGTGTGAGTTAGAGGCTTGACTGAGCTTTGGTTGATTTTTTTTAGGCTGTCCTCATTTAACCCCAATGTCCCAATGTTATCTGCGGACCAGCCCAGGTTAAAACAATAGCAACACATCTGCATCACAAAACAAAGAAATGATATTCTTGCAAAATACTTGGAATAAGAGAAAGTACTTTTGCATTAGATTTTGCCTGATCATCTACAAATGATCTGAATATCCTGTGTGTTGTAGCCACGAGAATGTTTTCTGTGAATGTTTTTATTATTTTACACATGGTGTGGGAATAAAAATGGCCAAATCTGGACATAAATATCCAGGAAGCCAGACAAGAGCAACAAAGCATTTTCTGCTGTTCTGCTCTGTTTCCACTGCTGCTGCTGTTTTTTTAACCAGACAGGCTTGCATCTGTGAAGTATGGAAATGTGTGTTTACACAGCTTATACAAACTCTGTTTACAGCCAAGTAATACAAAATCAGTATACAACATAATTTCTCTCTTCATTGCAGTTTCCTGGATAAAGTTTATTGATGGTAGTGTGTATAATTGCCCAGAAGAAAGTAAATGTTTTTAGCTTACCATGCTCCATTTTTTTATTATGAACTGTTACATCCTGTCTGCTAGATGCATTTGGGATTTCAGCCAGAGACGCAGTGTTGGGAGGGACAGAGAGGCAGAGCTGTGGCCCTGTGGTCCTCTCTGCTGTTGTGCAACTTTAATTGTTGATGTCAGTGAGGGTTTGATATCAAAAGCTGCTGAGTAAGCATAACATAAAATGTACTGCAGTGAAAAAGCAGTGCTGCTGCTTGTGTCCTGCTGCTTATTCCTTACATGCATCCCAAAAAACATTTCCAAAACACCTGAACTTGAATTGATTATTGCAAAGTGAAGCTATCGGTCTGTAAAACACACTAGGGCTGCAACTAAGGATCATTTTTAAAATCAATTAATTTTGCCAACTTTTCTTCTTTAACTAATCAATTATTGATTAATCATTTTTTTTGGTCTATAAAAAATCAAATAATTGTGAATAATTGGCATATCCATGATAATTTACCACAGACTTTAAGTCTTCAAATTTCTTAAGCAGGGTTTATACTTTTGTGTTGATTGGAGGCCATACTTATGGGATAGGCTACTGCCTCAACGCCTACTTTCCACTGTAGATTGATGAGCTAAAACATGTTAAACAAAAGCCAATAGTTTTGGCTGAACACTATAAGTTATAATGGAGCCTAATATTGTCACTATTACAGTTTAAGAAAATATTGACACACTTAAGTACACACAAGTATTGTGATATTATGTGTTGTGATACTGTATCAGTTCTAAAAAAAAAGTCAGTTTTTATTTTTTTGCAGTTATTTATTTATTTTCTAAATTGTATTTATGTATTTCTCGTAATATAAGAAAATGGTTATTCCTTTGCTTAGTCTGTGCAAAAAGTAGTGGTATGATGTTGGACGATACACAGTATGTGATAAATACAAATGCAGGTCCAGCTGTTCTGATTCTATAAAAATATGCTGTTACATGCAAATGCTAGTGTGTTCTTTATTATCCAATAAGAGTTTTCCTAAAATTATGTATATATAATAAATTTGCAAAATATCACTTTGCGAACAGCATCGTAATATGTGGTTTACAACCCCAGTATTATTGGTATATATTGTATCACCAGATTCTTGCCAACACAGTGCTAGTTTTATGTGAGTTTTAGGTCTACTAGTTGTATCAAACTAGGGCTGCACCTAACAATTATTTTTTTATCGATTAGTCTATTGATTATTTTTTTGATTAATTTATTAATCTATGGATTTTTTTTTTATTAATTTATTATTTTTTTATTACTTGATTAATATAACAACAAATTTACAGATAATAACATTTTAAAACTTGTCATACACTGCAGGGCATTATTCCCCAACAAAAATAGCCCAGTCTGGTAATCTGTGTTTTACAGTCTGATATAAAGTCTCTCCAAAATAAAATTAATGCAAGAGCTTGTTCCACTCAAGTAAAGGGAATGTAGTGCAATCTACATTTAGCAATCCAGCATCAAAATAGATAAAACAATGTAAAATTCAAGTCACTTTTAGGAGGAGTAACAAAATAGTTAGTCTTTGTTACAGTAACAAAGCTCAAATCCAGCAGTCGAACAAAAAATCTCTACAGTAAAATTAATGCAATTTGAATAACACTGTAACTTTTCTAACAGAAATAATTATAACTAGTCCATTCTTTCTGCATCAAAATAGTCCAGCCTCAACTGGGTCTTGAGGCATACCACAGCCTGACAGAGAGAGACTTTAAACTGCAGTATAAAGTGGTACAGTCAACATCAGACTTTACTTGTCTTGTTTTATTCAACCAGTAGTAAAAAAGAAAAGGCTATTCAGTTTGCTGTCATGCATGGCAAATTGATGCTTAAAATCTTCATATATGAGAAGCTGGAACCATCATTTTTACTTCAACAATTACTAAAATTATCATTCCACTCTCATAATATCTGTTTCAAGGACTCAACACCGTAATGTGTTTGTTTAGCAAAAGTATAATGCTGATAGCCCAGGCTGGCTCTATATCAGGCATTTAGCCATCGTGCCTATCATAAAGTGGTTTTATAACAGTTCTGTGAGAGCACTTGAAAGGTCAGCTGGTGAGTGTTGATTGGTTTTGGAGCATTGTTAATCTACTCTTCTTTATTTTCAGTTGCAAAATGAATCTGTGTAAAAAAATGTGTTTGTGGGTGAGTGTGCAAGTGTGTACCCCTGTTGGCATGTCTGAGTGTGTATTTTTGTTTAAATGCCAAAATGATAAATATGTGTGGATGATGGAAATGGTCATGGTTCGTGGATTTTCAAAGGAGACCAGGAAAAGATAGTTCCATTTTGGATAGTCTGTCCCTCTCTCTCTTATACTCACACACATAACCAATGGTGGCGTGCTGAGGGTGTTTAGTTTGCACACAAAAATCCCAAATACACGGTATCCCTCAAGATGGGGATACAAGTAAACAAATTCAGCTTTAAATAGTTTTATAAGAAATGAAAAGTAGACATTACAGAGAAAAAGTGGGTAACCAAAGTTTATTGAAAGAGAGTGAAGAGGGAAAGGAGGGGTCAGGAGGAATGAAGGGTATCAAATAAAGGGAAAGTGAGTACAAAGCCTGCTTTGAGTCTAAAGGTGCCGATTCTTTTCAACAGAGGAAGACGCCAGAGGGGCTGCTCTATTTCAGGGGACCATAACACACATCACACCATATGGCAGATTAGCTCATAGTGAGATGTGGCATCTACATGGATATAAATGGAAAATTCATGCAGCATGTATTGAGTGTTTATTTCAGTGTTCACCCACTGTTGCAACTGCCGGCAGCCACCTGTTTGTGGATGTGTGCCGTCAGTGCTGGGACAGTATGAGCTCCCAAAAACCAGCTGTAGAAAGGAGGAGTCACCCTTTATTATGGAAATGGATGTGATGGCAATGCAAGAGAAACACTTAAAAGTATGGCCAATTGATATACAAGTCTGAGTGGTCAAATCACAGAGTGCCATCGAAGGACTGCACAGAGGAACATAGTGTTAAAGCCCATGTAGTACTCTTTTTTTTTTTTTTTTTTAAATTAACTTAATGCATTTTCCTCCCTCAATCCTTTGTTCTACATTAGTTTTAGTACAGTATAAAATAAATTCACAAAGACTTAAAGCAGTATGTATGTGCAATGGGTCAAAATCTGTGCATTGGACCTTTTTTTGATCCACAATATTATTTTGTTAGAAGTTGCAATATTCATATTGCTAGAAGTTGTATATTGTGATGTTTTTGGGGACATGGGTGTAGTAATTAAAAAGTATTTATATAAAACTATTTATTTAAAAGTATTAACAGGTGTTATATGGCAAAAATAGAAGGCATGCAGAGGGTAATGGTTCTGGTGCAACTTCATGTCTGTCTGTCATATTGCTATAAACACAGAGTCTAGCTGGCTGAGTTGATGAGTTCTGATATGTTCCCTTTGTTGGTGGGAAATGAAGACAGATAAGATGCTGCAACTGGCGTTGTTTTTACTTCAGGTTTCGTCATTGTGTCATGTTTTGAAGCCAATCAGCAGTGTATTCTGAGTGAAGCATAAGGAGTTTCCACTAGTCTTTTTCTCATTCTTAAATGGATGTGTACATATTTGTTAGTTTAACTGTATGTAGGTCACTTTAAGTTGACGGTCATACATTTACTTTAGCAAAGTCACATGAGAGGGAGTGTTGTTGTACTGAGTACCAGCAGCGCTGTGTTTTGGTCATAGGGACGAGGCTGCAGGTTTATACAACACTTCTTCAAATGCCATTTATCAGTAAACTGTATTAAGGGACAAGAGGTTATAATTTGTTTGTCTATTCAATCATTTATTTGGCCCCGCCTACACAAATAGTTCCACATCTGGACTGGGACTGGACTGTTGCCAAGCAACACAAACCTACTTTGTGTTCAAGTCTACAATTTTCTGTAGGTCAGCTTTTCTGTATCTTGAACATTTTTCCATTTATTGTGCATCTGGTGAAATAAGAGTCAGTTTACAGTCTCTTTGGTGGCGCGTGCAGTGCTGATAAGTTAACAGCTTGATCAGACAGTCACGTTACAACTTCAGCTGATGTCACATGAGCACACCTGGAGGGTTGCAGTGAAGTAGCCAGGCTTCTTGGCTTACATTTGTCGTATTCTGACAACCATTCCTTAATTTACTCAAATATTATTTGTGGAAATATGTTCATGTTTGAGGTGCAAAGTTTGTTATGGCACCCGTTAATGTAGGCTAATTAGTTGTTATAATGAATAACGGTTTAGAACAGGCAGAAGGCAGAGTGATACATGCATACTTAAAAGTTCCAGTGATGTGCTCTGTATCAGCACCCATGCCTTCTGTCCAATCACATTATTTGGTCGGAACTAACTGTTGTATTAAAAGAGTGCTATTGCAGTAGTTCCATGTTTAGTTACATGTTCCTATCTCTTGCTCTCTATCCCTCCAGGTTCCTGAGATCATCAGTACGTTGAGGCAGGCTGGCAAGAGCTCGGCACGCAACAATGACATCACCACCATACCCAACAAAACGTCCACTGGAGGCAGTGACCCCTCTGAGACATGTTTTTCTTCTCTCTCCACAATGACAACTTCCACGGCACCCTCTGCTGCCCTGTCTCCGACTGCCTTTGCCAAGAAGTTTGAGGTGCTGTTTTGCGGCCGAGTGAGTGTCGCTCACAAGAAAGCACCTCCTGCCCTGATTGACGAGTGCATCGAGAAGTTCAGCCAGTCGCATGGCTCATGGACCGGCGATAAAGGAGGAAATAGTGGTGGGTTAGCTGGTGGACTGAGGAGGGCATTAGCCTTTCAGTCCAATGGACTCGGGAGTGGAAGCGTTGGTAATGGTGCTGCAGGGAGCCCAACCACTGGGAAGCGTCCTGTCTTGTTTAAAAGAGACCCCAGCTTTCCCTCTCTGCAGGCCCTCGATGAGAACGGACTCTCACCAGAGATCTCTCACACCAACACTACTGACGCACACGCCCTCTCCGCTGGAGTCCAGCCCACCAGCCTGCAGGAGAACAGGACCATGCTGTTCACGGTAATTTCAATAAATGAATATGCACACACAAACAATAGCAACGTTTGCTCAATTTAATATACTCTTTGATAGTAATTATCCATTACAGTAATTGCACCCCCAGAAATAAAAGAAAATATCCACTGTTGTATCAGTCATGTGCCAGTCTTTGGCACCACACACAGTCAGTATGTTTACATGCAGGGTTAATGCTTGTAATGTCCTCCTGATTGCTATACACCTTTTGTCCTCTGGGGTCACTCTGACCCCACCCTGTTTTGACTGTTATTTAAAGCATACTGTATACATTTTCAATGAATTCTGTGTTACACCTTTAGTCTTACTTCAGTCCAACCCATTACCACACATTTTCCCTTCGTTTTGGAGTTTAGGGCCAATAGACCTTGTTTACATCAGTATAAAAAATATATTTTGATAGCAAAAGATTTCATTTGGGGTCAGATTGACCCCAAGGACAACACGAGGGTCAAGTCGACCTAATGTTACAGCTCCATTAGACCATTTAATTGGACTACTGTCCTTTTTCCAGTATACAAGCACCGGGGGAGAATCCATTTATTGACGGAATTATGTCTGACTCAGCCACAGCAGGTGGAGATATGCCCCCTTTTCCAGTTAGATGCTGTAGACCTATATTATATATACAGTCTATGATATTGACCTAATCACAACCATAACTGTTTATTTAAAATAACTTTGGGGTGGCATGTACGTATGATCAAATAGTACTGAGCAAACTCTGCCTTCACTGATTGGTTTTAAGCCACCTAAAAAAAATCAGTGTCAGTTTAAGTGTAACTTACACTATATTAGGAATATTTTCAACACCTGACCAGCCCTTACAGATGGGGATTTGAAGCCGTTGTATCAAAAACACCAAACTCCATTGACAAAAACAGTTATTTTACCACACCAAACAATGGAGCTGCTGCTCTACCGCTGCCTCCATAAGCTGTCGTGGAAGGTAAAGAGGAGCATGTATTTAATAATTATTATTAATTATTTAATAGTGTACACTTAAACTGGTATTGATTTTATTTTTAGGTGGCTTAAATATTTTTTGCTGTGGGCCCCATCCACAACACAACATCTCTTAGCTTCAGTGTCAGTGTTGTGGGACTGTACTTTAGTTATCAGAGAAGGGCGGTGGCTGGGGCATGTGCCTTTTTAATTAAAAGTAAATATAAAATACGACCTTTTCATGCTGTATATTCTTCACCTAAGCCTAAATTGAAAACACAAGTCTCTTTAATGCTTACATTTTTTTAAATTCCTGACCCGTTTTGCAGCACCCCTTCCTCGCTTATAAGTGACAAACAGTCCCTAAACCAAGGATGCAAAACTCCTAGTCCAGTTAAAGTCTGACTAAGGTGTATACATGACGGAATAACTTGACTTCCAGTCACGTTATCTGGGCTTGTTAGTCCAATTTCGAGAAATTCGATTTAGTCCGATTTCAGTCCAACTAACATATTTACATGCATTTTTAAAGCCCAGTTTTAGAGGTTCTAACACAATAATTAGACTTTTTCTAACGTCATGTAGATGTACTGATCATATATACTGCAGTAACACGAGTTCTTTGAGGCACTGACCACAGAGATACACAACAGAGAGAAGCCAGTGTCAAATTGTCACACACACAAACACACCTGCCCTGTTTTGTTTAGTGACAATGAACTCAGTTCCATTTGCCTGGTTAGTATGGTTCTTTTCGGCTGGTCTTAAAGCTGTCAGTTGAACCCTTGTGCAGACCAAACAAGTGAACTGAGACTGCTTTAAAACATGTGTTTAGGGCTTCCAAGCAGACTCTATTGCAGTTCATTTGTGTTATGAAAGTAAATGGACCAGCCACAGAATCATATGATAGCAACATGAACCTATATATGCCAATCATTTGGTAACCATGGTAACCATGGTCTGAACGACAACACAGACATTTTCCCTAGTTTTTAGGTCAAAAGCCGTTAAAACCTCTGTGCTTGTATCCCCATCCCCTATACACATCACAAGCGTTCAAGTGCTGCATGAACTTGTGTTGATCCAGGGAATTTGATTTCCTCGTGTGGATCCTGATGATGCAGAGTGCTATCACCACAATTGTCCAATTAAGAAGTTACCTGTCAGTCTGTCTAGCTTCATGTTAAGACCTCTTGACTCACATGAAATATGTCAGTGTGAACAAGAACCAGACCAGAACTAAATGCAACACTAAATGCATTTTATTATTTTCCTTAGTTCAGACCGAATGAACTGATTTACAGGTGTAAGTCTCATGAGATAAAAGAGCAAAGACAACAGGTAGAGAGCTGCAAAGCAAAATGAAATCATATAACATCCAAATTCCTGCAAGCTGTCAGCAGTAAGTTTGTGAGAAATGCAATCATGGCCGTACATCAGGCATCCTGAGCTGCATAGACCGAAAAATACCATTTCTAATTGATTCTGTGCTGACAATGTGCAAGTTACAGAAGGAAAAACTATACTTGATGGTGCAGTAGTCTCATGGTCTGTATGTGCATAGCAGTCCAGACTATGCTTGGTCATATGGGAAAATTATAGATTTTTTTTCCTGATATTATATTTAATGTGAAGATGCTCAAAGTGATCTCTTTCTCAGAATAGACAAAAAAATCACCATCTTTGTGGTTAATTGTTTCTGTCTGAGTTGAGGCAGACAAACACTCTGTAGTTTGACTTCCAGCTCACACACAATGCTTTTCCCAGATGTCTTTGTTGAGAATAAAAAGGGAACTTTGTTGTTCTGTAAAATGCAATTTTGGGTTCCATTAAAATGAAGCACTCATACTCCTTAACTCGTAAAGCACACAGACGGAGAGAAAAAATATGAATCTCTCAATGACTCAGCAAGAGCAAATGCTGACTGCTGCCCAAAATGACCTCAGTCACATATTCACCTCTCTGTGACCCCAGTGACCTGCTGCCAACAGGTTTCCTGTTTGTCCCCCAGACAGGATATGGTGACCACTGGCACAGGAACCACCAGGGCTTGCTGCTGTCCCTCTCAGCAAATACAGACATATTATTGACACTGATGATACATCCTGCTTCTGACATGTGTGGTAGACAGAATGACCTCATCCCGGTGACATCATTGCCCTAATTTTAAAGACACAGATTAAATCTTCCTTTTCCCAGAGAGTGTCTGATTGTGTGATTTGTATTTTATACAGAAGAACAGTGAAGTGTGCCCACAGAGTGTGAAGGATTTAACAGACACTAGACCGTGTGCTTATTATGAACCAATGAGTTCCTTTTTGACGTTTAGGAGTTATAGTGACTAATGTCCTAATGACGTTATGAATGGGAAAATCCCCTTAAAGCGGAACTGTCCTAAAATTTCTTGGTACTTTTTGAAAAAAGGAAGAAATGATACTGCCCCATTTGACAAATCTGATTATGAAAAAAATATTGCGTAGTCTCAGATCAACACTTGTAGGTGCAGTTCACTAATGAACAAACTCCATTGATATAGGCATTCTTGCCCTTAAACAAATCTATATATAAGGTAAATGTTAAAAAAAACTTGGAACTTAGCCCATAACTAGTTAAAGCTGGGGGAGGCAGAAAAGTGGAAAAGAAAACGGTAGAATTTGAAATGGCATCCTGCTTTGCTGCTCTCCCCACTCTGTCTAAAGCCCCTCCCCCAGTTATCTAGGGGCAAATGCATGCTTCATACAGTAACCCAGTGTCTCCTCGACATAATTTTTATTTAATCTTACTTTTTTGTAGTGTTGCCTGCAGCACATTTACTCAGCCCCTCTTTGCCCCCCTCTCCTGTTTATCTGACCACAAAAGAGACCGCCTTACCACCCCATTGTCCCTTTTGTCTGTATTCAGACGATTTTGTTTAATTTATTGTTGGACTTTATCTCTTTTTGATAAGTCAGTCATCCTTTTGTGGGTTGCTTTGCAGCAGGTGGTGGTAAATGGTGCCACTTCAGGCTGGAAACCCATGACCGCTGGAGTTCCACAGGGATCTGTGCTCGCCCCTCTGCTCTTCGTTGTCTGCATATCTTTTTTGGATGTTGGTTTTACTTTATCCAGAATCAGCTGCTTTTCCTTGGTTTCGCAGATGTTTACTCTGAATTTTATACCTCGTATTTTGGCCTCTGAATTTGGCCTATCGAGTTTGAGCAACTTGAAAATATATTAGTTGAACTGAAAATGGCAAAAAAATCAGATACATAATTTCAATTCATAAATATTTAGTGCCAGAAATTCAATGGCCTTTTTATTTCAAAATCAGATGGGACAGGTTTACTTCCATAATAAAGTCTCCCATCGTGGGCTAGATTTTCTAAAGCATAAAAAACAGACAAGAAAAGGAGCAGAAGTCTAACTTTCGATCTGCTTGAATTAAAATATGCTCAAAGTACATTAAGCGATATTTACCCAATAAAGCAAAAATGAAACTGCCTGCTCCAGCTTTATGTGTGACCACACCACAAACCTCACCACACAGAGAAGCACACACACTTAAAACCACACACTTAAAACCACACACACACACACACACACACACACACACACACACACACACATAACCACACGTAAATTCAACATTCAAACTGTTTTGTCTTCGTGTTTTTGTATGTTTTAGGTGGGGAGGTCTCAGATCTACTTGGTTAGTCCAGACACTAAGAAAGTTGCCATAGAGAAGAGTTTCAGAGAAATCTCCTTCTGCTCACAGGTACCATGCATTCTATATGTAATTACCTTACTCAGCTTGTGTTTGATTTTTAAAGCTATCTGCTAAATCCTGAAACACCTGATCTTTTCTTTCCAGGGTATCCGTCACGTCGATCACTTTGGCTTCATTTGCAGGGAGACCGTGGAAGGAGGAAGCTGCATCTTTGTTTGCTATGTCTTCCAATGCACCGACGAATCACTGGTAAGAGATGGAAGATAAAGGGAGAGCAAAGCAGAACATGGCAAGAAAATGATGGGACATACAGTGTTGTCGTGTAAAAAAAGAAACTTGATTCTAAATCGCTTTTGTTTTGCTCTTTTCCACCGTTTTCTGCTGAAATTCTGTAACTATTTTCACATAACCTCATATTTTCATATCAGCACTTCCCACTCACTGTTCATATTTGATGTGCCCACTCAGTTTAATTTAACAACTCGCAAGTTTGTTTTGGATTTAAATTTGAGTGTCACAAAGCGTGAAGCTGATATTTTTCACCAAATGTTGTTTTTATGTCAATCAAGATTAAATTCTGCTCTAATGCTTCAGACCCATGACTCAGTGTATCTGGGCGGCACTGAGTCACTGTGTCAAATGGACTGTCAGTTTGATAAAAACCCTTGGTCACTAGGCGGATGTACTCTATTGTGTAATACTCAGCTAATGTTGCAATTTGATTAGCTTATAGTAGATACTGTAATTCTTGAATTATTAATCACTTGGTCAGTATTTACCTCCTTTCAGAGTAAACCGGACAGCCTGTGGGGAAAAAAATGCATATCCTGTTTATTTTACTTTTACATCTGCTGGTTTTTATACTGCGTGCCATATAATATCTGCAAAGACCCACATGGGGTGATTTTTTTCAAATTATTGTCCTCTATAGTGGAATACAGTTCTGAAAAGAAGCTAATGTGAATAATTAAACAGACTGATCAATGCACTGACATTATTCGATGTTTACGGATGGACTGTATTTTGCTCTTGTAGGTGGATGAGATCATGCTGACTTTGAAGCAGGCGTTCTCTGTGGCAGCTCAGCAGCAGAATGCAAAGACCCAGAGCCAGCAGTGTGACAGCTGCCCCATGCAGCAGCTCCACAGACTGTGTGAGAGGATAGAAGGTAGAAAACCGTCTCTTTAGTCGGCTCTTTTTACAGTGCATGTCAAAAAATTAGAAGCATCTTCTAATTATAATTGGTGTGAGTAATAATGATAGATGAAATTTATACATTTGTATAAATCTGTATCCAACTGATGAAGAATAAAGGAGCCATTTTCCTTAGTGTTAGTGTTCATCACATTTACCTCTTAAAATATTTGAAATATACTGGGCAAAGGCTAAATCTAACAGTGATTTTCATATTTTAAATTTGAGTATTTGTATTAAATGTATTCTGCGAGTCGACGCTGCATATGAATGTGATGGATAAAAGAAGCAAAAGGACTGATGTAATCAGAGCTTCTTTGTGAAGAACAGTTGATTTGTCAGCTGGATACCCAAAAGATGTAACAAAATTTGACACAGCAAAGCTGTTACAATACAGGAGAAGTTTATGTGTACATCGCAATTGTAACAAGGCCTTTAATTTTGTCTTTATTTAATTGTCACAAATTGATTTAACCATGTTTGTCTGTATAGATAATTGCATTACAGGGGTGATAATAGCATATTATGCTACTGAATTATGTGACCAATAAACTAAAACTTGGAAGTATAAGGCGGTGACAGCATTGACCTTCAGTACCCTACATGCCGTCCAGGATGCTGATAGCTGTGGATGGAAGCATAATATTTTTTGGGTTGTACGTATGTCAGTCCCAGTCTCATGAATGTCTGTCTCAAGAACACCTCAAAGGGATTTCTTTAAATCTGACACAAATATCCACATGGACTCAATGAACTCATAACAATGAACTGATCAAATTTTGGTGGTCAAAGGTCAAAAGTCAAGGTCACTACGACGGCTTCTGTCTTGTTATTGTGAATGCGATATCTTAAGAATACCATGAGGGAATTTCAAACACAACAAATTCCAAACATCCACTTGGAATCAACAACTAACTGATTAGAAGTTGGTGGTCAAAGGTCAAGGTCACTGTGACCTTGAATCCATCTCATTCTAGTGAATGTGATATTTCAAGAAGTCCTTGAGGAAATTCCTCAAATTTGGAACAAGTATGTTCTTGGATGCAAGGATAAACATATTAGACATAGTTGGTCAAAGGTTTAGGTCAGTGTAACCTCACCTGACATTTTCCCATAACTCATTCATTTGACAAAATTTCACACAAATGTCTAATGGTATAAAATGACATTTTATATCCAAAAGGTCAAAAGTCAACTTCACTGTGGCTTAATAATATTCTGTAAAAGTACTTTTCTGTCCATTATTCTCCTTTATAACTGAGGAGCAGAAGGGGAGATATTTGGTCAGATACTGATTGGTGACACTAATCTTGGGTGTTTGCCTTGAAAATTTGCTGATTGTATAAATCTTCTGTGCTTCTAGGGGGAAGATGTGTGTGAATCATCCATGTTTTCACATACATGGATATAAACTATCACTGAAACTTAACAGGATTACAGAGCCATACAACCACAAGGCGGTAATACTTGTTATTATGTATTTTCATGTTTTTCAGGTCTACACCCGTCCAAAACCAAGCTGGAGCTTCAGAGACACTTGGCCACTTTGGACAACCAGGAGCAAGCATCAGTCTTTGAGAACACTATGGTAATGTGTCTGTTGTGTGACTGCACCTGGAGGCAAGAGTGTGAATTCCTCAAGTTCCCTTTGAGACGACTGCAGCTGGAAACAAACCAGTCGGCCTGCAAGTTCATCATGACTGAATCACTGCGGAATCACATGTATTTCATGTGGGATTTGTTGTGACGCACTGATCTGTCTTTATACATGACTATAATATTCCTGCCCTCTCATCTCTTTGATTCTCTCCCTGTGGCTCTCCCAACACTTCAGTCTCATTTTCCAGTTATACAAGTGAAGTGTTAGGGCCTGTTGATGGTATTAATCCATTATTGTTAATATAGATGGTTGTACAGTTAAAGATGAGTCTTTGAGAGCCTAATGCTCTGAAATATGTCTCTATAACTCAGCTGACATCTGCTGGTGATGTAGCTGAACTACAACACTACAACAGTGCTGAACTGTCAATACACCAGATCAGCAAATTACTGCTTTTCTAATGCAAAACAGGACAATATACCACTATAGTCAATCAGTCAGACTTTTTTGCATAGCACTTTTAATACTAGCAAACTGTAAGTCTGCATATCTTTTTTGGATACACACACACACACACACACACACACACACACACACACACACACACACACACACACACACACACACACACACACACACACACACATACACACACACCTGAACAGAAACAAGTTGTAAATAGGAAATAAGACGATGACAGGATAACAGCACAAAGTAAAATAATAAATAAATATGTTAAGAATAATTAAATTATACAGGAAGTAGTAAAACTGAAACAGACTCAAAAAGTGAAAAATAGATGAAGTTCAATTAAAAGCCAACCTAAAAACGTGGGTTGTGAGTTTGCTTTTTAAAATGTCCATCCCGTCTGCTGCCTTCAGGTCTTCAGGCAGGCTGTTCCACAAGTCGTGTAATGTAGCTATTGTCCAGTTGAGGTTTGGACACTATTATTGTCTCAACATTTGCAAACTGTTCTACACTTATTTATTTGCTGTCTGCATTTTGTGTCTGTATGTTTCAGAGGGCTCGTCCTAAGAGTGATCAGGAGGAGAATGAGTTGGTGATGGCCTCCTTGAGGAATCTGTATGCAGAGAGGCAGAGGAGCCATCAGCACATCCTGCCTGGAGACAGCAAACAGGTCGCTTTTTCACATCTCAAAAGCACTCATTTACACTAGTGTGCCATCTCTCCCTTTTTTTTTCATTACTTGTTTCCGGTCATTATTGCAATGATGTTTAGGGCTGAAACTTTTAAGGTATTGACCAAAATAACTCAGTATCAAGTGGTATCGGAACTGCTGCAGCCAAGCAGTTTCTGCATTTAGTTCTTTTTGTAACCAGATTCATAGGTGTAGTGCTGCAGCTGACGCTCCCCCACTTTCTTTTGGCAAATAAAATATTTAGTGTTGCCAGATTGCCAACTCTTTTCCAATAAAAGTAGCTAGTGTCACTAAGTGTTGCTAGATGATATCATACACTCTTTTGCATAATGGTAATGTCATTAATGTCATTGCACATTAACAGAAGCGTTAAAACTTTGCTGAATTTTCACATACACTTTACTCTGCCCATGAAAACAGACCATAAAATCAAACCACAAGTTATTTGCTACATTACATTCTGTGATGGAAAAGGCACAGGGAGAAGAAAATCTTATTTTACCAGCCCCTTCCTCAAATATAAATCAACAAATAGGAATAGATGGTCTGTCTGTCAGTTAATTAGCAGTCAATACTCACAGGAAAATGAGAGAGAGAAAAAAAATCAAAGCCACATGGAGCAACTCAACATCCATCAAAAATCAACATTACCTGGCAACTTCGTATTGTCTAATTTTTTTCTCCTTATACATTTTCTCAAACTGACAGATATTAATATTACCATTTGAGTCGTTGTCTAAAGAATTCCACTGTTTGACACCGCATACTAAAATACACATTTGCTTTTAAGTAGGTCATACATACTTTAAAGTTTAAAATTAAATTTCCTTCTATGATCGTCATCCTCTGAACTAAAAACAAATAATTTTGTATATTATCTGGTAATACTCTGCTTTTTGCCCTGAACATAACTGCCAAAGTCTGTAATTCAACTAAATCTTTAAATTTCATCAATAATCCGTACTGCTCTGTTCTGTAAAGTAAACAGTTTAACATTTGAATGGCATGATAGCTACAGCGCTTATTCTATACTGGATCACTTTTTTAACACTTCCAATCTAGAGCACAAGAGCGTCAGTGTAACCATAGAAACTCAATACAACTGAACTCCTACAGTGAGCGGCGTCTCCTCTCCTCTCTGCTTATTTATATATATACACACACATATATATATATATATATATATATATATATATATATATATATATATATATATATATATAGAGTAATACAGTATGTCTCTCTTTTTTGTCTTGGTGGTCTGAATAAGTTGCTTAATTTGTTGCTAATCGCTTTTTAAAAACTTAAGACACTAAGTCAGGTCAAGGCTATCACTGGCACAGTGGTATCAGTATCAAAATGAGAGGCAGGAGCGCTTCTGGTGTCCCCCAAAGCACCAGTGCTCATAGAAAGGAATAGTTTAAAAAAAAAAAGGAGGAACTTATAACCAAAAACAGTTGTATAAAAGATCGAGGTCCAGACACTCAGAATGGTTTGAAAAGCATAAAAGGGCTTTAATTAATAGGGCTACAAACATTAAAAATACACCAAAGCATATTGGCTTACGCCTTTTTCAGGGTGTATTTTTCAATCTTTCTAGCCCTATAAATTAACGGCCTTTTATGCTTTTCCAACCATCTGGAGTGCCTGGATCTTTTATACCACTGTTTGTTGGTATCAGTATCACTTTAGGGTTACCTGTATGGTCGCTTTTTGAATGATACCCAGCCTTAATGACAATTTACATTTCTTCCAAAGTGCCAACAGTTTATGACTGCCTAGTTCACCAAGCAAAGATAACTGAAAATATTTGATCCCTTGCATTTACGCAGACATTAGTGTCATACAGTACTCATGAGGACTTCCTTCTCCCTCTCACACACTCACTGTCTTGTTTTCTGTCTACCTTTACCTCTCCATGTATATGCAGGTGTGTGAGGAGGCAGTTCCGGCCCCAGTGGAGGCGCAGCAGCAAAGTAGCAGTCGGCAGCGACTCGAACAGTTCAAGAGCCGAGCCAAGCGCTCTCTCACTGAGTCCCTGGAGGGGATCTGGAAGGTAATAATACTCTTTCTTTCTTTGTATTCAGTAATGCTCATGCATGTATGTTATGATGTCTAAATGTTTTGTTTGTTATCTGACATCGGAAAGCAGACATTTTAGAGGAGGTGGTGTTATTTTTCATCATTATTAATCTTCACATCTGAAACATAGAAATGGTGAATGATAGGGGTAACTGAAGTATTGTCCTGGTTTGTGAACATTGGTTACATATAAAATCACGTCCTGCATGTAACCTTGGTTTGTGTGTGTTTTTGGCAGGGAAGCAGCAAGGCCAGAGCTCAGAGGGACAACAGTGTAGGAAGTGACAGCGGCTCCTCCATTTGTACGGTCAACAGCAGCCAGGACCAACCTTGTCTAGATGACCCCTTGTCTGCCTCCTCCCAGCTGCGACCCACCAGCCCACTCAGGTAAACACACCTAAACACACATGCCCACACACTGACTCGTAACTCAGGGCAGAACAGTCAGTGCTTTAAAGGTCAGAGCAGTTGTTTTACTCGGAATTCGTGATCATAGGGGTTTTCAAAACCCTCAAAGAAGTTCAAAGGAGCAGTTTCTAAGCCTATGTGGGTGTCTTCAGGAAAAAACAGATAGATGAATCAGTGAGGTTTGAAATTGTCTTTTGGCTTGCATAACTAGAAAGCCAGAATTGTAGAGAAAAAAAAATAACATTGTACATAATTAAATTATGCTTAAATTAGAAAAAATGTCACAATATTTTTAGGCTATATCATGATATATGATATATATCTTGATATTTGAAAAACTCCTCTAAACTACTAAGAATTAAATTATTTAAATGAATTACACTTTCAGTGAAGTAACTTAAGTCTAATAAAATACTGTTATATTGTTAAATAAAGTATAGTAATGTTATAGTTAAATAAGTCCAAGCAAAACCCATGGTGCTTTTATTTTGAGGGATCTGACTCTTTTCGAGCTGGAAGTGTCGATGTGTTTGCTGTGGACTCAAAGCTTTTAGTCAACAGTTTGATGTTAACAGAAATTTAAATTGTAACCACAGTTTGAGGATTCATGTACTGCGAGCTTAAAACAAACTAACAGCTCTCCAGTTTATAGATTGCAAAGATTTCTAAGTCGCACTGCTGCTCGGTGGCCGCAAAATGTGACTCTGCAGATGAAAAAACACAAAGCCTCACCTGCTCACACTGCCACCACTACGACTCATTAAGTTAGACTGTTTCCGCAGCACCATTAAATGTGATGATTTATTCTCTTTAAGAGACAGCTCTCTGGTTCATATATTAATAGTATATGAAAGCCACAGTGGTGCTCTGTGGTTGCAAAATGCAACTAAATAGCTCTGCAAAAGTCCTGCTTTTTGTGTGTGTGTCGGTGACAGGCATAGAGTCATAGGAGAAAGAGGGAAAAACAAAACGCCGAAGCGAGTCTCAGGCCAGTGGCTATAAACACCAATGAGACCATTTATACTCAGTCGGCGCGATTAAGTCATTTTGTACATTGCATGTGGAACAAGCCGCAATGCATCAAGTATATTTGTATATTCACCCAGCTTTATCTTAAATTATCCCAACCTTCCTCTAATGAATTAGAAAGTTAATTTCACCTGAACCCTCTTTTTTGCCTTGGACGACATAAAACTGTATGTGTGGACACTGTGTATTTCTCCTTACATACTTTTCTCATCATCATCAGGTGCCACAACTCCACAGGAGACCTGAAGCGCCTTGACTCCTCTCTCCCCCTGTCTCCCTCCTCATCCTCTTTACCCGGTGACGCTCAGCCTCAGGGCTTCCGCCGACGGGCCAGCACCTTCAGCCACCCTCCCACTCCTTCCTCAGCAGAGTACTCTCCATTGCACAAACCAACTCAAACACCACAGGACCCGACTGCAGCTACCAAGCCCAAGCTTGTACGACACTACTCCGTCAGCACCGACTCTCCACACCAGAGCAAGTAAGGAAAGTGTGTGTTTGTGTGTGTGTTTGTAGAAAAGTAAATGTGTTTGTAATCATTGTGAGTTGTGGTACCAACATAAACCAGGAAATTGTTGAGGATTTAAATATTGCTTGATTTCATCCAGTAGAATGTGACAATAAGTGCAGTTATTCAATGTTGTGAGATCTTAGATTACATCAGTAGAGGTGAGGAATGAGCAGCGTCATACATGAAGTTACTGTGTGACGGCAGGGTATCTGTGTCAAAGGGAGACAAGACAGAATAGATCTATGAAGATCTACATAGTGGAGGAGAAAGCTGGCTTTATGCACAAAGAAGTTGAGTTCCTGTCAGAAAAGTGATGCCCTTCTCTTAAAATCTTGGCTATCAACTTTGTTTTCTCTGACCTTGAACCAACTATTGTGTGTACAGTAAGACTCTTAACATCAAATTTAGCTTGGAGGCAAAATCAGATGACAGTGCTTTTGGTTATCTGAGAAAAAAAATCATAGATAAGATGATGTAGTAGGTGAGAGTGCTCACAGTTAAAGGGGAACTCCACCAATTCAATGTTTCCTCATACAATGGTTTATATGAAGTGTGTATCCCCTCTCTAAATTCAAACGTTTTTGCCAGTCTGTTAAAGCAGCGCAGGCGGATGTCTTCATGAGTTCTTTATTTCCTCACATGCAGTTTGTGGAGTTGGGAGGTGAATAATCTATTACTTTATCTGGTCAGAGTTGATTAGGTCAGACTGACAGATAAGAGGAGCTGCTGCTGCAGAGTGAATGCAAACTTTTAGGGGTCATTTACAGGACAAATGTTCTTGCATGAAGGGTTAAACTTTTGTTGCGGTTTGGCCTTTGGCACACAACAATGGCATTTTGGGGGCCTAAAAACACAAAGCTTTAAACAGGTTCCAGAGTGTAATCTTTAGAAAATGCAACCCCTTCTGTCGCTGTGTAAACTGGCAATGCGCGGATCCTTTGAGAACGGTGATGTCACAGCCACACGTTGAGCATGCATGTGGTGTTCTTCTATGGTGTGTCATTACAAAGTTACACCGCCAGCCACTGGCCTGGCATGCATACAACAGCATTTCCAGTTGTTTTTGCAAATCTGTGTACACAAGGATCGTTTTTACAATATTATCATATGAACGCAGATTTTTTTTTTTAAACTCAAAGCAAAGACATTTCCGTTTTTAGTCGGGCCATTCTTGTCTAAACGTGGCCTTAGGCTCATTGCAATTATGCTTCACTTTTCACTTTCACTGTGCCTGATGCTCTGCTGCTCCATTTGTCCCAAAAGTACACCCTGCGCTCCAGCAAAATGGCACAATGCAGCCTATAATGGTATCGTATGTATATTACAGAAGCACTCCTAATGAACAGCCCAGCTCCAAAAATATAAAATGAATACCAATACATGGCAGCAGATGTTTCGATTGTAGCAGGCAGCCAAAAATAGTGTTGGAAACCCTGGATATCCTATAAAAAGTTATGTACACCGTTTGTGTTGTATTTCACAATGTAGCACCATGATATCTTACAAAAAATACTCCAACCACTTAGGTTTGGTTTAGAAATAGAATCACAGTTGGGCATCAGTAACAATGTTGATTTTTGGTTTCACAAAAGACCCAAACCCCGGTCCCCTGGGTCAGAGTCTTGTTTTAGTTTGATCCACCCCCCACAACGGCCCTCCTACCCTCATGGACTTTGTTGCTCTATTGTTGTGACCTGACCTCCTCCTTCTCTCTCATCAGAGAGGAAGGTCAGCCTGCATCTTATAGATCACATGAATACAGCCTCCTGGTTTACAATTATATAGGTTCTAAATGATTGATAATGCATTACTTTTTGTCCTATGTATGAACAGGAAATGAGAATAGCCGAACCGATTCTTCTCATTAAACTGCATTTGCAGGCGTTAGGGAATACTACTGCCTATGTTAAAAAATGTTTAAAGTCTGCACTCTAGATTATGCTGCCATGAATATTCTGTATAATTATCACTGAGGTGACTTTGGTCTGATGAAGAGCATGTGGCTTGAAATGGTGGTACTTTTATTAAATATTCACTGGAGCATAATCTAGACTGCAAACTTTGTTTCTTCTGCTCGTATATTATCTCTTGTCCTAGCCTTTTTCTCGTCATGTAGATGTGCATGCTTTTGTGATCTCTTTTTTTAAAAAATGTATAAATCTTTTTTGTGGCTCCAGAGGGAGCTATGAGATAACTAATCATTTTTATCAGGTGGGTCAGAGACAGTTGGGTCTGAAGACTACAAATCTAAAATTTGAAAAAAAAAAAATCAATGTGTTGAGTTAAACAGACTCTACAGACTTCTGTAGCCAGTTCACATTAGGCTAGCTTGAGGCTACATTAGCCACTACTGGCATACATACACAAACCTCTGGCTGAGCTGTCAGTGGTCAAGTTGCATAGTGGGTAATGTAAGCTCCAGGTTTTGGCAAGTAAAAAGAATGTGAAACAAAATAGATATCCTTTTTTTCTGTTCCATCCATGGTTATACTTTCCAGAACAGTTCATCATAAATCTGACAGTGTTCACCCTTTAAGACCTGAGCAGATTGGCTCAGTTTCTTTCCAAAACATAGGATAAAGGCAATGTGCAACTTGACAAGAAATAACTAAAAAAAAAAAAAGCAAAGTAGTAAAAAGAACAAGAGAATGACATGAAAATTAGCAACAAAAAATAAAAGTTAAAAAACAATACAAACAAGAAAATGACCTGGGAAAAAAAATATATATGTTCTGTCACATGGAATATATAATTCTAATAGTCATAAATATATTTTCTGGACATTTTCCCCATTCTTCTGAATCATTTTCTTTTATATTTCCCTCTCACTCTCCTTTTTTTAACATTTATTTAAAGGTTATTTTGTTGTCACCTAGCAATTTCTTGCAATTTTCTGAGAATGAGAATTATGCCTTTTCGCTCCTGTTTCAAAGGTTAAGATACTTGTGATAGGCATTTAAATGCAGTACAAGAAAAAGTTATGCCCATACAGGTTTCAAGGGGCTAAAGGAGTGCAGCGCCAAATCTGTGGATGTCTCTTTTAATTTCCCATTAAAAGTACTATTACATGGCTTATTTTTAATAGTTGTACTTTTGCCTTTTAAATCTGGAAAAGACGATATCTCAAGTTTATCACGGTTTGTAATGATCAAGAAAAATTTGTTATCTACTCACATAAATCTCATCTCTCGGCTGTATCTTGAAAAGTGTTTTTCTGTCATTTTCCCTGCTCTTTCTCACCGCCCCCTTTTCAGTTTTCACACTTTTATCAGTGTCTTTGACTTTCTTTGCTTTCTCTCTCTGTATTTGCACTGTTTCTCAGACATGTCCCAACTGACTCCACCCTTCCTCCCGTTCCTCCCTGCTCTTCATCTCCCTCTCCTCCTCTCCCTCCTCATCATCCTTCCTCACCTTCCGCTGGAGCCCGACTCAATAAAAGACGGTGAGGCTCTTGCATTGCTTTTCAGCTCAGCTCATGCAGTATCTCTTTTCTCTGTTTTTATATTCACTTATTAATTGTTCAGTCATTCTTTGACCTTGTTTGCCATGTTATTATGTAAAGCCCCGTTCAAACAGAGGAACACGTGTCACTCATTGGTTGACAGGTTGAAAAGAGATCAAAAACTTTTCTCATAAGCAATGCATTTTTCTGTGTGGACAGGGGCTGAGTTTCTTTTTTTTTCAACTGTTTTCTGCCTCCTTTGTTCACCTCAATCTCTCCATCTCAGTCCTCTGGGCGGTCTGCGTGCTCGTCTCCATTCCTCCTCCTCTGTCCCTAATTTTCTGAAATTTCAATTTTTGGCCCCAGTCCAAGAGATCGATTGTCCTGAGCCAAAGAGCAGGTACACACACAAAATAGGCACGTCCATGTAAGTGTGTCAAGTATAGCTATAATTTGTGCTTTGTGTTGCATAGAAACAACTGAATTTATGCCTTTAATTGTTATCAACTTTTATATAATTGTGTGTGTTTATGTGGTATAAACTGTGTGTGTTTGCTTGTTTGTGTTTCAGTGATGTAGCAGCTCTTTCCACACCAGGTGCAGCGTGTTGGGTTGGTGAAAGTCCTCTGCGGAGCCACCGCCACTCATGGAGGCAGCAGATCTTCCTACGGGTCGCTACACCTCAGAAGAGCACAGAGAGCAACGGTGAGAACAAACTCACTAATAAATTGATTCAACCCATTGCAAGGCTCTCCACTAGGACTAACCAGTGGCTTTTGTACAAAAACATTGACATTGTCTGTTAGAGTTAAAATGTTCTAGACTCAGAAAAGACACAACTCGGGAATGTACAACTAATAGAGTTTGATATGGAGAATATTTCTGTAATATAATTCCATCACTGAGTTAGACACGTGTTTTGCTTACTAGAAAATATGGCACGTTTCGTTTTTTTTTTTTTTTAGGGCACTTGCCTAACAAACTGATACCAGCTCCCTGATAACTGCAATAGATAATGCGTGCCCAAAAAATCGCCAAAAAGGCATTGCACAGCAGCAAGAAAGGAGCACCCAACAGGCTCCCTGTACCGCAGGGAATCAGTGGTTTTGCTGGCAACGTGTCTTTGTGTGATTAAGCCCATAGTGTGTCAGGGTGCATGAAAGAGGTAAGATCTTTAGACTTAGCTTTGCATGCTCCAGTTAAAAATTTAAACATTTCTTCTTCCAACGAAGGAGGCAGTATCAGGTCAATACACTGTAAATACACATGCTCATGTTCATTCATGTGTGCCTAATACTCTAACAAGATAAAAGCATGAGTAAGACACCACATACAGGCTTTATTACCTGTGCTGTCTTTTTAAAACACTCATACATGTAGAGAGTGGTGTAGTGAGAAAGCCTTTCCACACTGTGTCGCTCTTTAATTTAATATGATGGTTTATGTGCTCAGTCAAGAGGAAGGGAACAAGAATAGATCACATTACCACATCTCTCCTGTATGAACCCGAAAAGCCTATTATCTACATTTTCGGTGATCCTTGATATACTAATTTTCATGTCCATTCAAGCATTTAAGATTTTGGAATGCTGTGGGATTTTACTCATTGGGAAATGCCAACCAAACCACAAGTTTTAAGTAGTAAGGTACCCTCTGCAAGTTTACTTTCCTCTTGAATTCTAAGTCTAGAAGTGCATATAAACCTGGGTGATATCTTTTGTTTATGTTTATGTTTTGTTTCTGGGAATTTTGTGTTCAGTGCTCAAAAAATAACTTTTTTTGCCAAGATATATTCCCGTCCTTAGAGAACATTGCGATATATAAAGCATACAAGTTGGCCAGAAAGTGCAATGTCATTCACAACTATAGATCATATAAAATAATGGACATATCAACTGTGACATTTCCTGTTGAGTTGTGGGTTGTGGTTTGTTGTTTGGCACCCACCTGTTACTCAAGTGGCGGCACCCGTTATTACGCAACTTTAGCCTTATAACATCTAAACAGTGTAGCCTCACAAATGGACAAATTAGCTACAGACCATGTTTATTTCTGCTGTGAAGTTGGGCATTTTAACACAGGGCTATATGAGGGCTATATATATATAAGTGCCATTAAAGGAACTGCAGTTTTTGGTACCTCTGCATTGGCTTCATTTTTCAGCCCTGGAGGTTGATGCTGGTTTCTCTATGAAAGTGTCTAAACTTAGAGTAAGTCTAAAACATGCAGGGCCTCATATTTCGGTCTTGTTATTAGACTGTAACTAATTAACATGCACAAGAGTTTTCGTGGCATCTTTTGTTTGTTCTGGAGCATTATTGAGTGAGCTTACACTGCTCTGCGTGTTATCAGTTATTTTCTCTAATAGTGCTGATGTTTGACACTAAAGGCTGGCCTGAAATGAACAGTTTGAGTAAAAGCTTGAATGCCTTGGGGGCTAAAAATAAATATATATACAAACAGTAGGTCTGCTGGGAGATTTAACGCCCTGTCAAATATTCTGAAGGTGTGGCGGATACAAAATAGTGTGTATGTGCACTGTACATATATAATATTGTGTGTGTTTGTCTGTCTGTCTGTGCAGACATGGGAATCATGCATGTGCTTGCATGTCTTCAGATCCTGTGTTTTGATAATTATATATACTGTGTGGTTGTGTGTGTGTGTGTGTGTGTGTGTGTGTGTGTGTGTGTGTGTGTGTGTGTGTGTGTGTGTGTGTGTGTGTGTGCGCGCATGTGAGTATGACAGAACAAGTGTTGACAGTTGTGATAGTTGGGCTTGGTCACACTTTAGCTCCACTATATCAAACAGTGAAAAAACAGCCTCCTTGTGCAAAACAGATACAAAAACACATTCATGTATTTCTCCTTGAGTTAGCAAATAAGAGGAAATGATTTCTTTATTGCACTTTATTAAACCAGTGTTTATATTTTGTGTTGGAAGTAATGATTTTAAGTCTTTCACACATTTCAGTAAGCTTATAGTATAGAGTTAGTTTCAGTAATATGCATTAAAGCCCAGCCTGATATGAAATGGGGTTGCAAATAGCAACTATTTTGACAAGCTATATTTTATGGTCAGTCAGTTAATTGTTTGGTCTATTAAATGTCAGAAAATAATGAAAAAAAATGCAGAATCTTCATCTCTCTCATTCAGTCTGGCCAACAGCCAAAGGGAACCTAAAAGTATTGTTTCCAAATTTGTCAAACACAAAAAGCACTGCAAGTACTCACATTTGAGAAGCTGTTTATATGCCTCTGCACCAGTGAGGCATGAAGCGAGCATTATGGTGTCCATCCATCCGTCTTTCCCTTTTTCATGAAAGAGATAGAATGCCTTCAGAGAATTTCTTCAAATTTGGTACAAAAGAGCACTTGGACTCTGGTGGTCACTGTGACATCACACAGCATGATTTTGGCCAACTCATGAATTCATTTGCAAAGTATGACAACATTTCACAGTAATGTCTTATAGGATAAAATGATGAAGTGATTACACTTTATATCCAAAGAGTCAACGGTCATCTCCACTTCGACATCATAATGTTCTGCACTTTTCTAGCCTTTTAACACTTTTCTGGCTGTTATTTAATGTCATATCTCAGGAAGAGAAGGGGAGACATTTGGTAAGATCCTGAATTGGTGACACTAATCCTTGATGTTACCTCAAAATTGTCTTCTCCGCTGCCAGGAAGAAGATGTGTGTGAAGCATCCATATTTTCACAGACAAGAAGTTCAACTCCATAGTTGCATGGAGGTGTACTTATGGCTCAATAATTATCAAAAACGTTGATATATTTTATTAGTTTATGTTTTATTTTTCAGTCAGTAACTCGACTTCTTGTTTTATCTGTAAAATGAATCTGAAAGATTTCATTGAGGAAAACTATTTTTATCATACATTATCAGTGACATTAAAAGTCTGGTCCCCAAGACATCTCTTTCAAAAGTATGGCAGATATGGATGTCAATTACATATGCTTTCTTTTATAGTGACGCACTCTACAGTAGGATCAAGTTGAATACAATAGGTTGAATACAATAGGGAATAAACAGCAGTAAACCCTACATTTATTTATAAAATTTTATTGATGCTGTGAGAGAGCGCTGATTCACGGCAACGATCATAAAGGTTACAGATTCTCATGTGGTTGTGGAAATATCTTGTCAAGTCTTTGAATGAATGTAAGGATGTGGAGGTGATCGCTGTCACCTCTTTGCCCTGTGTTGTCATGATAGAACACATGAACCTTTCCTTTATTGACACATTACATATTTTTGCAGTTTTTGTCAGTACAGTACCAACAGTTCAGACAGAAACCATTATGTCTCTTTATGGCACTGTATATCCAAAACCACCTCCTGCACACATGAAACAGCTTGGCAGGTCTAACAGAATGTTTGGGTATTATTTCAAGTACTATAACCAGAGTAGAGATGCTGTGTAGGTGTCTGTTAAGGTGAGATATGGACAACAAAAACAACAAACAACAAAAAAGATAACAAAAATCTGCTGCTCTGAAGTGTCATCTGGCATTGAACCTGAAAAGTAAACAGGCACATTCTGCCATTGGGTGGCGGATCCGCCTGCAGCGACGCACGCTGCGCCAAAAATAATAGAGGTAGCTGCTCTGAAACAAAGTCCTACGATGCCAGTGCTGTTTGGACTTCTGAGCTACTTCATACTGTTAATCTTTATAAAACCTAAAATGAATGACTTGTGTAGCTTCCATTTCAGTTTTGACTTCATCTGGAGAGACGAGTAAAATCACATACATACCGTGAGAAAAAAGACTAACTTTGAAGTACTATAAGTGAATTACGAAAGAAGCTGTACAGATGATTGATATGAAAGGGATAGTTTGGATTTTGTGATGTTGGGTTGTATGAGGTACTTATCCCTCGTCTGTGTATTTCGTGCAGTGGATGTCAGTCGGCACACCTCCAGTTTGGAGAAGCAGATTGGAGTTGGAAAAGGAAGCTAAGCAATGTACTGCTGTGGAGGTGGGTCAGCAACAAAATGTGTTTTAGCCACTTTTTAGCCAAAAGTTCCACCTAAAATCATCAATAACAGCTTTAGTGTACACTATATTGAGAGTATTTTCTTCGCTCTACCTTTCTGTCATATTACCCATTTCAACGGGAAAACGGTTTACTGCCTCACTTCCCCATCCATGCTCTTACCATCAAAGCCACCAAACTCCATAGACAAAAACAGTGATTTTAGCTAGGTGAACACGGGAGCTGCTGGTCTACTGCTGTCTCAGTTATTTAGTTAATTTGTGTTGGGGTGCCCAGTATAAAAATAAAAAAATAAAAATAGTAAAAAAAGTAAAAAATAATCAGAGCTGGTATGTATTATGTGTTACTTTGGTGAATCTGAACTAATCCTTTTAAATGCCGTATTCACACAATAACACATACCCAATAACTGAGACTCATCGCACTGGGCGCGACAGCTCCAAAAGCGCCTTGAAAGTGCAGTTTGAAAAACAGATGGGACATCTGTGGAGCAGAGCTGTGTGCACGTGGCCAAAAGTGACATTAACGAGCAGTGCGACTTTGCACCTTGATGAAAAGTTTAAAATATTTTGACTTTTATGCGTGCCCAAAAAGCTTGAAAAATGCATTATGCAGCAGCAAGAGAGGAGCACCCAACAGGTGTGTTCTGGGGAAACGATGGTTTAGCTGGCCACATTTCGCTGGCCATGCTTTGCCAGCCATGCATCTTGGTGTGATCCTGTAGAGCAGCAGCTCCCATGTTTAGCAATGTTAAATTACTGTTTTTCTCAATGGACTCTGGCTTTAAAGAGAGCAATATAATCACTTCATTTTCCCGTGAAGTATCACTGAATCACTGTCTAACATTAAGGTAAAGCAGTGAAAATACTCAAAATAAGGCATACACTTGAACTCATATTGATTTTTTTAGATGGATAAATGTGTTTTGTTGCTGATCCCTCCACAGTAGTACATTGCTTAGCTTACATGTTGTGCTTAAGCCTGCTTCTTCAAACTGGGCATGTTCACTGACATCTACCATTTGTAATATTGTGTATGGATAAGTAACCCATACAACCCCACTTCAAAAAATCTGAAGTACCCCTTTAAGCTCTCGACAACAATGACATCCAAGGCTAACCACAAGGAGACTGCTGAAGCAAAGATGACTGAACACATGACTGAATAGTAAAAGCATATTTTCAATAGGAATCCAAGCACAGCTACGGGGATTATTTTTTTTCATGTTACCCTTGGGGGGTGTCGAAGTCTCATATTGTCCAAATTCTCAGCCAGCTACATACTCCCACACTTCTATTGACCTTTGACCTTCACAAAGATGGTATTTTTTGATAATGGATGACATTACACTGAAGTGTTACCATTCATTTGTTCACTTCTGCACACACCCCTCTGGATTCTGCGTTTCGGTCTAATAAACACAACAGGAATGTGGGACTAATGTGACCTTTTTATCCACCTACTTATTGAAGGGATTAGAGAGGTTAAGGCCCGTCATTGTGTGCTAAGTTTCCCTTTCAAATCAAACAGGTAAACATCAAGTAGGACATTTCTCTTCATCATAAATAAAATCTGCACCTGAAGTTTATTTTGACAGTCAACTGCCGTCAAGCAAAGGAATAACAGTGCTTTTAGCAGGTCAGTGTGATGGGCTTTGTGCAGGCTGAATGCAGAGCTAAATTGGGTTGAGTTGGGCGTGTATTTATGTGTGTGCTTACACACATGAGGTCATGGGTGTGTCGACTTTTTGAGTGTGTGTGTGTGTGTGTGTGTGTGTGTGTGTGTGTGTGTGTGTGTGTGTGTGTGTGTGTGTGTGTGTGTGTGTGTGTGTGTGTGTGTGTGTGTGTGTGTTGGAGAGGATGGCGGTGTCTCAAGGTCATGTTGACAGTCCACACACAGACAGCGCCAGAGGAAAGCGCCAGCCTTGTTGACCCACTTTGCATGTAGTGTTTGTGTGTGTGTTTTCCAGGACATGTTTCTGGTGAAATTGGAGTGTTTGTTCAGGGAGTGGATTGTGCCACTTTATGCAAGAGGGTGTGTGCGTGCGTGTGGTTATTTTAGCATTAAGGCGTAGTTTTTATGTTAAGATTAGGCATATGCAGTATGGTAGCTATAGTTAAGGTACAGATAAAGGAAACTGATGTAGCAGATAATCCCCTCAAGTTTAAATAAGCAGGATAAGTCTGTACAAGTGAATGTGTGTGCACTTTTCACACCTAAAAGCTAACTCCTCAGCTGTTACGTTAAAGCATGGCAGGAGTCTGTGTTTGTCTAACAAATACATGTGTCTCTCAAGAGAGTCGTCATCAGTCTGTGTGTGTGTGTGTGTGTGTGTGTGTGTGTGTTTGTGTCACACACACGTTTGCTTTGTCTTCACTTCTTTAAAAACATAAGAGCCATATGTTTGCATAGTGACTATGCTGGTTCCAGCATGTCTTGGAAAGTCTGCCTGACACAGACACAAAGGCATACATACATCCTTACCTCACCTGGCACAAAGAACACTATTGTCATTGTGTGTGTGTGTGTGTGTGTGTGTGTGTGTGTTGTGTGTGTGTGTGTGTGTGTGTGTGTGTGTGTGTTGTGTGTGTCGCTGACCTATCTTACATGTTTCTAATTTCCTCAGATGAGTCTTTGGAGAGATAAGCATCACATTGACATACCTAAGCCAAGCTAAGGCGTGTGTGTCTGGGTGTGAGGGGTGTGTCTATGTGTGTGTGTGTGTGTGTGTGTGTGTGTGTGTGTGTGCGTGTGCGCGCGCGCGCGTGTGTGTGCGCGCGTGTGTGTGCGTATGGGTGCGTATGTGTGCGTGCATGGGTGCGTATGTGTGCGTGCATGAGTGCATGTGTGCATGCATGTGATCAAACTGAAACATGATGTTTCAACGGAGTGAAAGAGAAGTGCTATCTGGATAGTTGTTATGTCCTTCCTTTAAACAACACCGGGTATTTTGAGGTTTGGGATCCACCCTGTACTTTGGGGTGGAGTCACACAAACACTTTTTTTTTTTGTTACTGCCAGTGCGTTGCACCCGACTGTGTCAAATATATCTATGTTTAGCAGTTTTCGTTTTATTTTGCAGGAATATCCGAGGGATTGTCAATAACAGAATTGACTTGGGGTTTTTGAATATGGGTCAATAAAAGGTCTCCCCCAGATAAAAAGTGTCCAAGTGTGTCATGTCCAGTGAATATAGAATTTTCCCTAACTCCCTAATTTTCTCTTAACAACCAAATATTATGAAAACTTCCATTATTTTATGATATGACTATTATAATATGGTAACTCTGGTTTTATTTGCTGTATCCTGCTGCTGTAATGTAGTGTAATTTGATCTAAGATAATGTCATACTATCTGATATGTCTTTCAGAGAGGGGGGACCCCTGTCTGGAGGGGGGTCGAGTGTGCGTGGGCCAAGTGGGAGTTGGAGGAAGCGGGGACTCGTCCATAAGGGTGGTACCTGAGGAGAGGACAAAAAGGAGCAAAGAGGAGCTGAGGGAGCTCTGGAGGAAGGCCATCCTGCAGCAGATCCTGCTGCAGAGGATGGAGAGGGAGAACCAGAAACTACAGGGTGAGTCAAATGGATGAAGAGTATTCACACACACACACACACACACACACACACACACACAGTATAGCATAGCCTAGCCTGTTTTCCTTTTTTTTTAAGATGATTTTTGGAGCTTTTTTATTGCCTTTAATGGACAGGAGAGTCTGAGGGTGAAAGGGGGAGAGAGAGAGGGGACAACATGCAGCAAAGGGCCGAGGCCGGAATCGAACACAGCCTCTGTATATGGAGAGCTGCTCTATCCAGTGAGCCACTAGGCGCCCCGTCCATAGCCTTTCATAGTAATTTTATCACACGTTCATAAACAAAAGATGATGTTTTATTTTTGCAAACATCCTAAATCATTTACCAAACAAACTGGTAGCATAATCTCTCTTATAATTAGCATTAACACTTACATTGCCATGCACTGTGTTGCAGTTAAAGTAACTGTCCAGTTATACATACCAGATTGAAACACAGTACATTTTATTTCTGCCTGGTCCTGCAAAGTTGAATTGGATTTATTGTATGTCTTTTGAATCATGTGAGTTGGTTCCTCTTGAATTTGAAAAATGTTCATCTTTGGATAAAATGCTCCGCTCATCGTTGTCCAGTTACAGCAGAGAAGGGATGGGATGTGTTTGTTGTAGTTGTTGTTGTAAAGCGACCTTGACTTCATGAAAGGCGAAATTCATTATTATTATTATTATTATTATTATTATTCATTCCTTTAAAAGTTGCTCAGTGGCGCTTGAAACCAAAGACGTTCAAGAAGCTCCCCGGTATCACCCGGATCTTCTGCGTCTTGGGGTCCAAAGAGCAGGTGCACTACAGATTTTTACTAGCCGTGCAGCTAACTTCTGGTTACCCTTCGCTAACTTGAGTGAGGATTAAGGTATTCAATCATGCAGCTACTTCAGAATTTCTAAATGTTATCAGATCAAGTGGATCAAATCTCGATGTGATCTCCCATATGAGTCCCGGAAGTTGTAATTGCACTGTTGGTTTCAAAGCCCTGTGCTGTTCCGGGAGGGTTTATACTCTACCTTTTTGTCGACATTTTTACTTCTGCAAATATTGGTATCATAGCAACTAGACGCAGCCAGAATGTCCCGGCTGAAACAATGCTGCAACTCCAGAGAAAGGGCACACCTGTTCTTTTTATCTCTTTTTTTATATTTAGACACATTGCAAATCAGCAGCTTATATAATGTGTGTGCGTGTGTGTGTGTGTGTGAGATTGCTGTGGGCATATCTGAGGGTGGGCCAAGTGCACCATCGCTTTTCTGACCTAGTTGGCACACATCAACACATGCTTAGCTACGCACCACACCCCTAACTACCTGCACTGTATACAAACCATTAAGTCACACACACACACACACACACACACACACACACACACACACACTTCATCCATCATCACTACATAACAGGGTGAATAGAAATCATCACTACATAACAGGGTGTGGATGGAGGGAATGTGGGTCAATATTGATGGAAGAAACAAGTCCGGACAGCAACCTCACACACACTCACAAACATTCACTACACTGTACACACCAGCACACACATCTGCAGTGTGTGGCAGCTTTCTTGGGCGTCTATAGTTTGATGATGTTTTATTTCTCCCACAGGGTGCGCTCCACCTTTCTATCCCTTATTTTTCTGGGTGGAGCTGAACTCTCTGTCCTCTATACTTTCTGTTTATCTCCCTCACTGCTGCCCTGGTTTATGGGTCAAACTGCAAAAGTGTGTGCCTCCATCTGTGTGTGTGTGTGTATCTTTGTCAGCCCCAGGGCGGCGTATCCTATCTTGGTGTGTGTTATCATGGGCGGATAGTTCCGGCAACAAAATGGGAGAGAAATGGAGGAGAGTTTGGAGAGAGGAGAGACTGAGCGTGAGCTGGGCCGCAGCCAGTGAGCGAGTCCCTGATGGACCAGACTCTGGCTGCTCAGACAGCTGATAAGACCTCGGCCTCTCCAGCAGCATCTATTCTTACTCTGGGTGTGTCAGCTATCTGCTCCGTCCAAGTTTTCCTTTATTATCCAGACTACACCTTCCAGGTCACTCACGCCTCCTCGGTCTCTGATTGCAGAGGCACTTCATAAAACACTTCCAGGCCTCTTGAGATCTTAATTCATCCAGTGCCAAGTTATTTAAAAATGTGTTTATTCTAGATTTCAGATCTGTGCAAAGCAGTCTATTGCATATTTGCAATTTGCATATTGTAGATGTTTTCATTAAAGCTGCAGTGTTTTTGTTATAGCCCCAGGCTTATTTTAGCAAAATGTTGCTGATGCAAATACAGGTCTTCCTCCTGTTGGCTGCACATCTACCTTCGTTTCCTGGAAGATGTCAGTACAGGCTAGAGCGGGAAACCGACGGCTGTCTCTTTCCTGTGATGATGTCACTTTCCCAAGCTCTGCCAAGTTGCAGCCTGTCATTGCTGGGTGGACACCACACATGAGCGGAAAGGGTGGGGAAGTCCACAAGGGGAATGGGGGAGAGAAAAAGGGAGAGGGATTGACGGACAAGACAAATACGGGATTGAATGAGAGGAAGGAGTCGAGCGCAGGCAGAAAAGAGAAGAAGAGAGGGGCTGTGGGTGAAGAGATTAGGGAGGAAAGAGAGGAAGGGTGTTGCCAGAGAGAGAGGAACAGATGAGGGGTGCTGGGTGTGCCCTCACCTTCTTTGATCACTGCTGTCAACATGTTGCAACGGAATTCACAGTTTGTGTCTTTCTGTTTACTTTACAGGCCCTGTTAATGAGAAAGTCACAGATTTGATTGTGCAAACATCTTATTATGACACTGCAGGGGTGTGTGTGTGTGTGTGTGCGCGCGCACGCGCGTGTGTGTGTATGTGCGCGCGTGTGTGTGTCAAATTCGATAAATCAACTTAAACGGTAATGATATGTTGTGTTCACAACTTGCTTCCGCTCAAAATCACTTATTGCATGTTTGACAAAACACCTTGAAAGTTAAACACGGTGTTTAACCAGCAGCAGTTATTTCTAACACATCCCCAGCTCACTCTGTTTGAGCCATTTGCCTCCAACATATCCAACCAAACCAAAAAAAAGGAAAGGTTTTCTGGTTTTGTGTGATATATGTATTTTGATTTACTACCTCAAGTGTGATTAAATCTTGTACTCATTATTAAATATTTTATCTGATAAATTCAGTCACTAGAGGATGACAGCCTCACTCATTAAATGCATTTGGCCTGGCCTGTTAGAATGATCTTTGTCTAAAAAATGAAGATTTTAATTCATAAAACCTTAATAATTTCTCAGTCTGACCTTATTAGAGGTGGTAATTTAAGTCCAGACATTTCTAGCATCAGTATCGTGATACATTTATCGTGATAGAGAAACAGCATAAAAAGGTGAGATATAATCTTTAGAGGTTATTTGATTAATCATTTAAAAGTGGGCATGTCGTAAAAGTGAGTCTCAGTGGTGTAATGCCAATACGCTAATATATGTCGGGAAGAGAGATACGAAGTTCATTATAGGCACCGTGTAACGTTCTTAAGGCAGTCCACTGTAAAAAGCACTGAACACATTATGGAGCTAGGTGAGGATTTTTGGCACAACTTGACTTACTTACAAGGTGCATGGAAAAGGGTAATAAGTCAAAAGGAGGTTGGAATCCAGCAACATCAGATGACCCTGATAAGGTGTGTTGTCTTGCAATAAAGTTGAATACTACATACTTAAATACTACAAGTGTTGCTGGAGTTCCAAACCCTTTTGCATTATCTGACGCTGCCAAAGGCACCACTTTCCTAAAAGTGGCCAAATTCTAGCCAGATGGCCTGTAACCACGGTATTTTGGGGAAACAAAAACACACAGATGTAGCATGCTGTTGCTTGCTCGCTAATTTAATTTTTAGCTTCTGTGTGGCTAAAAGTTGCAGATTGATTGACAGGTGGATGTCATGATATTATTGGCTGAAATGGGTGGGTACTAGCTCATGTAAGCACACGTCATAGTTTGTTTTACAGGAAGAAAACATGATTGTGCTGGCAATACAAAGTGCTTTGCATAGAGACAAAGTAGGCAAGGCAAGGCAGCTTTATTTGTATAGCACATTTCATACAGCAGGGAAATTCAAAGTACAAAAGAAATACTTTATTAAAAGAGTTTTAAATACAATTAAAGACACCATTAAAGAGCTAGAGAATAGAAAATAAAAACAAGACTAAGAAGACTAAAACATGAGAATAAAAGTTAAAGTGTAATGTAATAAAATGTATATTATTTTTTTTAAATGTGTGTGTGTGTGTGTGTGTGTGTGCGCGTGCGTGCAGATAGTAAAAACACATTTGTATTTTACTCTCTAAATTTAAATCAGTTTTTGTCTGCAGTCACAGTTGCTTTTTGTCTTCTACACTGGTTTTATTGTTCTGGCTAGGTTACCACAACAAAGAGCATGTTGAAGTCTGTTTCCGTAGTGTATGAAAGTGCACAAGTGCAGAACAAAACCAAAAAGAAAGACAAAATGTACAGGACTTGGTGCTTTTTGAAGACAGCCACGCACTGGCATCTGGCCAGGTGTTAGCACCTCGGCTATACACACAGACGCGCGCACACCCACCTAAGGACCGAGACAAGAGGTTGACAAAGAGTTGTCATGTTATTGAAGTCTGTGTGTTTATTATGTTCGTAGCCTCAGAGAGCGATCTGCAGAACAAACGTCTGAAGCTGGACTATGAGGAAATCACTCCGTGTCTAAAGGAGGTCACTCTGGTGTGGGAAAAGATGCTGGGAACTCCTGCGAGGGCAAAGGTCAAATTTGACGCAGAGACCATACACGCTGCTGTTGCACAAGGTACATATTTGGTTCCACAAATACATATATCAGTTCCTCTTGGAAATGTTTGTTCTTTTCTTCTTTTTTTTTTTTTAAAGAAAAACCCAGAGGTATAAGCAAATATTGACCAAAGCTTAATGTATTAAGCTCCAAAACTGAAAATATGAATTGTAAGGATATGCTTATCATCAGCCTGGACCCTTTTAACAAATACTGCAAAAAAAGAGAGCTTAAATTCCATGTGTGCACACAGTAAAGACAGTTTGTATTTCACTTTAACAGTTGTTCCGCTCACTGAGTTTTTCTCATTGTCAAGACCTTCTGTTCTGCTTTCTAGTATCAGTATGTTCCGCACAGAGGACAGGGAGGTTATCTCCGCTGTCCTCAGCCTTTAACGTAACGGGACATCTAAAGTTCAAACTGCACATGCAAGCAGAAAGGCTTCTGGCCAATGAAGATCAGTCTCAGAACTGAGTTAACCTTAAGATCTAGATTATGACGCAAGATGATGACATCAAATTGACACGGTGGTCACACGGGAGTAAAGCTGCAAGGTCACATGTTTGAACATCCTCCCCCCTGTGATCTTCACACACAGTTTTGTGGTTATACTCAGGCTCTTAATTTCAGTGAATTATATCTTATTATATCTTAGTTGTTTACTCCATACAAATACCTAAGTGTAAAAATAACATATTTGCTCTGCTCCTTTTAGAATATTAGCATACATACAATAGAAATTTCAGCCTGAAAAATATGATCAAGGATCTAAGCAATGGGTATCAAAATGAATAACAGTTGGAGAGTTTTGGAAATCTGAGAGGAAGATACCAAACTGGGAATGAAAAAAATTCATACGTACCTTCAACTAAAGGACTATTCCAAAAAAAATCATGTCAGATTCTTGGAGGTGAATACTGCTATCCAAATCAAAATTAAAGCATATCAGGAAAGTAACATAAGAATAATTTAAGCATTATATCAATGATTGAACACTAATAACAAACATTTAACTAAATATATCAAGGTGAAATGGGGAAAAAAGAACTCAGTGAAAAATTGGCATAATGTGTGTAAGATGGACCATTCATACACTAATTCGCCTGGAGGGAATTCTCACGGAAGAATCTGATTTGTGTCTTTATTACGCCAAAAATGTAAAGTAATCAGTTGCTGTCGTCAGAAACGTTGGTGAGAGTGTGGTTCTTTTGTCGTATGTTTTTCACGTTTTTTGGAAATGTCAGCAATAATTATATTTTTAGAAATGGTATGCAAAGAGATAAAGAAAATACTAGGACATGAGGTCCCTTTGGTGTTTTTTGTATGTAAATTCTTTGGACAAACTGTTAATGCCAGTGATAGATATTTGATCAAAATACTGCTAGTAGCAAGCAAGAAAGCTACCACTTAGAACTGAGGTGATGGCACACCACCATTGAAGGACCAATGGCTGACAGCTGTGGAAAAGGTCTTTTTAATTGAAAAATTGACACATACTATGACTACAAGAAGCACAACTAGAAAGAAAATGGAAAAAGCTAACTTTATAACAGACTCAAAAAGACGACACTGGACTGGAACAATAGAAACTAATCTTCAAGGATGTAAAAATTTATATACACCCAAGCAGTTTTTGTTTTGTACTTAAGCTATTGTCTTTGGGTTTATTATTCTGTCGTTACTGACATGTAGGGCAGGGCGATATGTCCTAAAAATAAGATCTCAGATTTTTTCACTCCAAAGTAGATTTACAGTTTTAATGGACATTTTTTCTCTCTTAAAAACAAACTACAAATTGCTTTAATTTCAGCAATAAAAATGAACAAAGGCAAACTGAAAAATGTAAAGGGCTTCAAGTCTGTATTGCATATCACACAGTTTTGCATATTGTACAGCTTTACAGCAGAGAATATTAAAAACGATCAATTCTGAGATCATACAACCGTCTTTAAACATTAGTTCCGTGTTAACAAGTAATGTCATTTATTAAGTTCAGATTTGGTCTGTTGTAGTGGAGTCAAACAACGTCCCCTCCAGCTCTCTAGCGATCTTTTCACATGTACATTCGCAGCCCACTGTGACCTACGGAAGCCCAAAGAGAGAGAGCAGAGGAGGAGAAAATCTAGATATGAATTTAAAAAAAAAAAAAAACAAACACAAATACAAATTCCTTGATAAAATCAGTTAATCATCCAACTCTACTTACATGGCAACGTCACACATATTTGTGTTAATAAAGATTTAAGTGGAAAAACAGAATATTTGCATACAGCTACGTATGTGTTCCTAAAGTCAGGAGTGAAACTCCACACTCACTCACTGTTTAGAAACCCTTTTTACTGGCAAACAAACTCCCCGTCTGTCACTCAGTCAGACTAATTACTGGGCTTACATGAGGTATTTTTTCAGAGGAGTTAGGACTTCTGAGTATCTTCAGCCCCCTGAGGTTCACCACATTTTCACGCCCTGACGTCAGCTTTTCTCATGATTTGCATATTACTGGTAGAAATGGGTCTTTGACAATGTCTGCATCTGAACCTCTGTCAGGTATGGCATGTTAACGTGTCATTCCACTTTAGTACTACCCCGCCCAACCCCACCCTCACTCTCTTTCATCTCTTGTCATCTTTCGGCAGGCGTCCCAAGGCAACATCGAGGTGAGATCTGGAAGTTTCTGTCGGAGCAGTACCTGCTCAGACAGACGGTCCCGTCCCGACCCCCTGCCAATCACACTCCGTACAAAGAGCTGCTCAAACAGCTCACCTCGCAGCAACACGCCATCCTCATAGATCTGGGTAACTTACACACACACACACACACACACACACACACACACACACACACACACACACCACACACACAGATAATATTCATATTCACTTGCACACATTTTTATATGCTTGATTTTGAAGCTATTCCATTACATGGAAAGAACACTGAGATACACATGAATATACAGTAAACCCTGTCCATAAAAACACAAATTTCCTTCTCATTCACACATTTTACATTTTGCAGACTGTATCTACAGGTCTTAAAAAGTATTATAAAGGGTCGAATTCAGTTCCCTTAACAAAAGGCCATAGAAGGTATTAAAAGTCTTGAATATTCTTGACAAAAATATTTCTTTCTTGCCTGCTGTGGACACTAGTTCTCTTTAAATGCCTTTGCAGTGGTGACAGTGTTTTTGGGTTATCTGTCCCATCCATAGACTGTATATAAAGATGGACGACATGACAACTTCCCCCCAAGTGAGGTTATACAATCTAAATCGCCCCCTGGTGTCTGACTGCAGTATAGGTCATAAAGCCCACCCCTCCATGATAGTGAATGGGATATAGGCCAAACTAAAAACTCAAAGTACACACCAAATAAATATTGTCCAGAGATGGCTTCTGTCACTGAAGGTGGTTCTCACCAACCTGATATTTGTTCAAGTGTTTGTTTTTATGATAAGTTTGGTTTTAATGAGTTATTGAATTATACTAAAGGGGGCTTTTCCACCATGATTGGTAGCTGTGACAGCCAATCCGTGTGCTCGCACTCAATGGGGCTGCTCACGTTTTTTGGCGGGATCTCCCCCACCATGGATATCGCTACTGCGCAGATGCAGGCTCTCAATGACATCACCCTCACAAGATGGCAACGCTCTTATCTCAAATATTTTAACCTCACTTGCATAGCGGGGGGTTAGTGGGGGCACGTCTTCCGTCTTTATATACAGTGTATGGTCCCATCCTCATCAACGCAATATCTCAAGAAGTCTTTGGGGGAATCTCCCTAAATTTACCACAAACTTGGAGTGAAAGATGAAATGATTAGATTTTGGTGGCCAGAGGTCAAGGTCACTGCGGCCTGATCCATCTCATTCTCATGAAGATCTTGTGACCTCATAAAACACGACTTTGGCCATAACTCAAGAATTCTTTCCCTCATTATGACAAAAATATGTGATAAAGTGATGTCAGTTTATCTCCAAAAGGTCAAAGGTCAATTTCACTTTGACATTATAGTCTGCAAGAACACAGAGGGGGAGACATTTGGTTAGATACTGAATTGGTGACACTAATCTTAAGACTGTTGTCATTGTTTACTTTGCTGCATGATTTAAGATATGACATTTCCATGTTTTGGAATATTTAAGGTCTTCGCAGCAACATCCATATTTGAAGCATTGTCAAATGGCTATATGTGAGTCTGGATAGATATTGATGGAAACTGCAAGTGCAACTTGACTGGTTCTGTTTTTTGTATCTGGCTGCGGGTTGTTTGAGACGCATCCAGCGACAGCTTCATGTGTTTTACTCTCTTGCCTTGCCGCCATTACCGCCATGCCAGGTCACAGTGTTCATGATTTTGACTGAATGATGTTTACTTTTTGTTCATAAGGTTGCTCTAGTTAGTGGAACTAATGTTACATTTCACAATCACATCACAGTTAGTCGACTGAGTTATTTTATTCTGTGGGACAACCGCAGCCCACTAAGGTCAGCTAGCTAAGCAGTGTTAGCTGATGTTATTTGTTTCACTGTCAATTTTTCAAGTTTAAGTAGCTGAGAACTAAACAGGTCTTCCCAAACTCAAAGTAAAAAGTAACGTAAACATAGAAAAATATTTATTTATTTTTGTATGTATTTGAGCTGTAGAAGTTCTAGAATGACCGAAATAAACTAAACTAAATTAAGGTAACAAAATGAAAAATAAATGTAAGAGCAAAAAACTCTATACTTCTATACGCCATAGCAATCACAGAGATTTAATTACATCAGTATTGACTCACTTATTTCTGAACTGGTTAAACCATTCCACATCATCTGGGTCCATTACTAGAAAAATAAATATTTTACAAATTGCCATTATGAGATATGCATGAAATTAAATGTATGTTAAATTATAGTTGATTGTGCCTAATGATTTCCCACAATTCTTTGACAAGTATGATCATCAAAAAGGTATTAAATTGCCTTATTGTGATTTTTCTTAAAAAGTCTCTAAAGGTCTTAGATATAATCTGGTGAACTCCCTGTCAAAGTACATTTCAGTGTGTCAAACCTCATTTTAACGCTTTCACCCTCAAATGTACCAAACACCTCCCACCCAAAAACCCACACACACACATACACACACACAAACATTACCTACACCTCACCCACGTAACACCCACATACATATACACACACATCCACCCACACATCCATCCCTGCAGCACCTCACCTCCCCTGTTTTTGCTGTTCACCCTGTGTCTTTCATCTGATTATCATGTTATTCACTCTACATCAAATATAAGGGCGGCGACAGAGGTAACGGCAATTGAGTGATGGTTATAGCTAACATGGCCCAGTATGAAGGTGTTATGTCCTGTAGGATAAAAGCGCAAGGTGTTTATGATGCTGACGCGGCAAAGATGTTTGCACAGCAGCTCTAAACCCGCCCGGCTTCACGTAAACATGCAAAATTGCAGTTGAAATGAGTGAGGCGAGAGAATAAAGGTATAGAATTTAGCGTTGTGAAGTTGCAACACACCCAAACCTTACATTCAGAAACACACACTTTCCTCCAGGCAGGGGAGGGAGTCTTGGCTTCATGTTCACAAACGATAAAGCCCCCACAGCACATTCCACGCATAAGCACTCACCCGGATCGACATTGTCTTCTCCAAAGCTTTACTGTCTCACACTGTAAGTCAAGAAGTCCTCGGTCCCCAAAACACACACACCTGCCAATTACTAGCCCATCCATGTTAAGAATGTTCTCTTACAGATCCCAGGTCATTATGTTGTCAAGGCAGATGTCCCATCCTCTGTTACATGTTAAGCTTCTGAAGGGAGGGCAGGCTGTTTTTTGTGCATAAAGCCATGTATGTTTTCAACATGTTTGTCGACAAATGCTTGTGCACTTAGCTCCTTTTTCACTCATCAACAGCGAAGTGTGAAGTCTCGCAACCCCAAGGCAAAGTCGAATAGAGTTTATGTGCTTCATTCAAACACATGCACACACCCAAAGGTCTCTTATGGAAAGTTCACTCAGATTTTTTGCAGGAGTATGTCAGGAAAATCAAATAAATCAAATCTATTAACCCTTAGGGCCTGTTTGGCGCATTTTACGCGCCTTTCATTCTTCATTAGTTAGAGTTTTGTCTGCGTTCATGCATATGGCTTAAATTCTGGCAAATTGCGAATTTTTGTTAAATTTTGGAATTTCCAGTTTCGATCCTACAGAAAGTCTAAAATACACTGTGGAAACAAAACTTAAACATTCATACTGTTTGGCATTTTTACTATTTTCTACCTGATTACATCATTTTGACCATATTTGGTATGTGGAGAAAATACATGCTATTTCGAATAAATGCATGTAACAGTTAACATTTCAGCAAACACTGACATAGCCCAGGCTCTGATAATACTAAAAAAATCTACGTTGTATGTAGTATATAAATAATTGTTTATTAATTTATTTTCATCTAAAAACATAGTGGCATCATGAAAACAAACCTGGCATTCAAAGGGTTAAAAGTTTTTACAGCCTGATTTTGAAAAAGCGTATTTTGTGCACAGAACGGTATGAGTGTGTGTGTGTGGGTTAAAACTGTTTTTTAACAGGTTGATCTCTGAGAAATCAAACAGTCTGCAGTGGCGCATCTTGCTAAATATAAACAGTGGTGATGTTTTTGCAATATAGATAACATCATGCTCTCTCTTTGGTCACAGGTCGCACTTTTCCAACTCATCCATATTTCCAAGCACAGCTGGGAGCGGGACAGCTGTCTCTGTATAATTTACTGAAAGCCTACTCACTGCTGGACCCCGAGGTATCCTTAAATTCTTCCTTCAGTGTTCTTTCTTTCACTTTCTTTTTGGGCGTCTCCCTCCTCCTCTTTTAGTGGACTAAACTGACCTGTCAGCTGTCTTAAAGACTTAAGCTTTTTTCCCCTTCCTCATCTGTGCAGACGTGAAGTTTGTTATTGTTGTTACTGTAGGTGGGCTACTGCCAGGGCCTGTCCTTCATTGCGGGAGTGCTGCTGTTACACATGGGGGAAGAGGACGCCTTCAACATGCTCAAATTTCTGATGTATGACGTGGGGCTCCGCAAACAGTACAGGCCTGACATGATCATCCTGCAGGTAAAACACAAACACAGGATCTCTTTGTCCCACATGTACAGAGCACATTTACAGAATCTGCCTCTGTTCACACCCTTATCTAGATCACATGTCTCATAGACTAGCATATTAACCCTTCAAAACCTGGAGCATCATCACTTCTCTTGTGCTGCTATCAGGCACCTTTCGTAATATTTAAACTTTTGACCCCTGGGCAAATTGTCAAGAGTTTTTTTGTTAAACATGGTAAACAAGGGAGTGAAGAAACTGATGAGAAATGTTCCACAAATCACAATAAATTAGTAGATTTAGTAAATAGTTAAAAAAAAATAGCTTGGAAAAAAATACCTGGGGGAAAAAAAGAAAAAAGCTAAAGAAATTATATTTTTAAGAACTTTTTCCAGGCAATTTCTTTTTTTTTTCCTTCATTTTTTTATGTGTGTGTTGTTTTTTTATTAATTATTTTATTATTTATTAATTATTATTTTTCAGGTCTTTTGATGTGTAGTCAACATAATGATGTTGTTCAATCCAATGAGTAGTTACATTTTGAGCAGGTGCACGTAATGCTGCAGCTGTGTGCATATGCTCCAAAGCTCTGCTATGGACCGTTTCACTGATAATGCATTGCTATGCAACAGCTTGGGTCAATAACACCTTTATGAGCAACAAATCTAAAAAAAGCACAAAACTGTACACTCAACCACATGCTCCCAGTCAGATTAATAAAACAGTCTCTGGTGTGTTGTCATGTCAGATTCAGATGTACCAGTTGTCGCGGCTGCTCCACGACTACCACAGGGATCTTTACAGCCACCTGGAGCAGCAGGAGATCGGACCCAGCTTGTACGCCACACCCTGGTTCCTCACCGCCTTCGCCTCACACTTCCCCCTCGGCTTTGTGGCCAGAGTCTTCGGTAATCTTTGAGAGCTGAATATGTATCCGCGCTCTTAGACCACACTCTTGTTTTACTTTGTGGCTGCAGTATAGATGTAGGACTAATGAGATCTTGGATCCAGAATGATGAAGGAATGATGAAGGTGATTGTGGTGAACTGTGATTGAAGGACTTGGCAAAACATGAGGAAATAGACGGTGTAGAGAGCAAACTGCATACAGAGAAAGTTTGGCAATAGGGAAAAGAAGATGGGAGTGGCATTTTGTTGTTAAAGAATAAACTATTAAGTTTTATGATTCTTTGGAATCAAGTTTCCAAAAGGGAGTCACGTACACTCAGATACATGTGAGATAAAGTCTTTGTTTGTCAGGTACAGGCTGTTGTTTTCAAGTGACCTTTTATCATTTGTGTAAATACCATCACACCCACAGCCCGTGCTATACGTCTTTTCCTCTCCCTCATTCCTTCCTTACTGTTGTTTTCATGCTTAATTTCTTACACGGTGCTCAGTCACTGAACCAGACTCTCTGGCTCCTCATGCTCATTTGAGCATAACGCCGTGTATGTGTGAGTGAGTGTAAGTGTGTGTGCGTTACAGTGAGGCATCATCATAACGCTGTAAAGTCTTTGATATGATACAGTATGTTGGGCTCCACCACTCCCTTCCCATTCTTTAATCTGTGGTGTGATCTCATGCAATACTGCCTCACCCCTACCCCACCCTGATGCATTCAAAGCACGCACACAAATACACACACCTACTCCGTCTCTGACCTATATTTATGCTTGCTCAAAGCTTTTTATTGACGTCAAAGCATCCATCATTTAAAGAAAGAAACAGTGAAGTCACCAATCAACACAGTAGGCTGTGCTTTGATCATCTGTTATTATTTATTTTACTGTTACGTAATTTCAAACCAAAAAAAAGTCACGGCACGGTGTTTCCGACCAATTATTCCCCTTTCTTTTCTGTATACTTTTGACTCCTGTTTGTCTTCTTTCAGATATGTTGTTCCTGCAGGGATCAGAGGTCATCTTTAAGGTGGCCTTGAGCCTGCTGGGGAGCCACAAGCCGCTGATCCTACAGCACGAGAGCCTGGAGTCCATAGTGGACTTTATCAAGACCACGCTGCCCAACCTGGGCCTGGTGCAGATGGAGAAAACCATCAACCAGGTGAGAATAACAAACAGACCCTACAAGGAGTCAACAGATATAGGTTTTTCAATGGCCAGTGTGTAATGCAATATCTTCTTGTAGTTATTGTTTATTGCATCTGATAAAATACAACAATGTAATAATAAACAAAAAAATATGGATTCTGTTATTAATTATTATATTCTGTGAATAAAGTATTGAACACACAAGCTCAGTATTCACAAAAAAGGAACAAAATAATTATGAACCACAGGAGGTATGTTAGAAAATTAATTATAAAGCACAATTTGTTTGCCATTTTCACTAAAAATGGCATTCTATAAAAGGCCTATTTTGCTTCCATGTGCTCTGTTAAAGTATTTTTAGTGGACTATGTTGTTAGTAATACAAACTTTACAGTTCTTGTCTCCATTTCAAATGAAAGCAAAGCCCATGGTAATCATCAGGAAATTAGCACCAGCTTAATGTTGGTAAAATATGCAAATGGCTGCCAGATTTGCTTTATTTAATAGCTTAAAAAACAGTAGTAATCTGTTGAGTACTGGTAGATTTTGGAATCCGCTAGCCACAGTGGCAGGTCGACAAAAAGTTAATTTCCAACCCTGGTAAACATCCTTTGCTTGATCTGCTTGCTCAGTTAGATGCAGAGGGAAAAAGAGCATCGTTCCACACACAGCAGCCGCACTGACAGGCTGCATGCAGTTCATGCAAATGTGTCTGCAGACATCGCGTCTTTAAGCCGCCTCGTGAGTGCAGGCATTGATTATTTCGAAAAAGCATTTAATCGGCGGGTCGATTAATCAGTGGACCTCTAAGTCAATACCACTTTTAGTCACTGGACTTCCTAATAATAATATAATAAAAAGTTTTTATGGGCCTGATCCAGTGCTGCACGATTTGGTAAAAATGTGCAATTGTGATTTTACTGAACAATATTGCGATTTCGATTACGATAAAATAATAAATAAATGATATCATGAGTCTGCCTTCTTGGTTATAAAGGAAATGCAGAGAATAATAAAAGTTTTGAAGTGTGTATTTCTCAACTCAAAACATACAGATATTAAGTAGAATGAGAATAATACAAAACCTTACGTTTTTACAGTACTGATTCCAAAATAACTGAATATTTTCCCAAAAAAGTATTTTTTTTCATTAACTGGCTAAAGTTTTCTGTTTGACTTTGGCTGTAGGTGGACTTTCCACATCCAGACTATCCTTCTCCTTTTAATACGCAAATCGCAGCCTTTTATGCAGTTATGTAATCGCACAATTGCTATTGTGATTAGCGATTAAGAATGGTAGATTAATTGCGCAGCACTAGCTGATCTTATGTATTTTAATTTTGGGGATTGCAGTAAAGTGCTTGAATCACATCCCAGCCTGGGAAGGTTGATGATACTTCTGGGAAAGCAAGGAACGGTAATCTATCCATTGCTAAAAAATGAGTCTGACATTCCTTTTAAAAACTTCATATCGTCACCAAATCCCATAAAAATACCAAAACCAACAGTGTGTTAGTCTGCGTGTCACTGCCTTTCAGCTTCCCTTTCCTGTCTGTTACTCACACAACAGCCCATTAACTTCCACTGAGAACACAAATCCTTCAAAATAAATCATGAATATATACTGTAGTTTAATTTTGAAATAAAAACTTGGTAATTTTCCAAACAGCTGCACGTGCTGCTATACAAGAAACTGTGCAGAAAACAAAATCTAAATATGCGTTTCATAACAAGGTCTGATTTTACAGCTCACGGCAGTGATAAAGACAGCATATAATTGCTTACAGGCAAAACAAACAAAACAGAGAAGGATATTCTGCATGAGTGGCAGGTGCTACCAGTGTGAACCACACCCTCTCCTTCAGCGCTGATGAGGGCAGCTGATGGGTGGAGCGTCAGTGAGGTCATTTAACCTTAAATTCATGTGTCAGTGTTTGCGGTGACAATCAAGGAAACTACCGAATGTCAATAACACCAGGCACACGTGTTTAACGACTCCAAAAAGCAAACGATTACAGAAGTCTTCTTGTGTAATAATGTTTTTATGAGTCAGTTCAGTGGAAGCTGATGGCAAGATGGAACACTTACAAGTGAAGTTGCTTGTAATGTTGGTCAGTTTGCATGAGATGTGATGAGTCACATACATGTAGAGAGACGTTATCAAGGCACTCTATAGTTTAGAAAGTATGCATATACCATATCATTTGCATGCAATTGCAGAAGGGTGTTGAGTCATGCTCAAGCCTGCAGGTACTTTCCCTCAGGTGCCACTTATCAACGTCAGGTTGTCTGTATGTTGACTGTGGTGTGTCTCACAGTTTCACAAAAAAAAAAGAAAGAAACATGGTGTGTACTCACAGAATGTTTGGAGCCGCTTATGCAAAACTTATGCTGCAATAATACTGAGTGTGAATGTACAGGAAAACAACAATTTACTAAATTTGTGACATTCAAAGGAAACATCTCTTAGTCATTCCTATTAATAATAATAACTCACCAAGTTAGATTTCTGAAATCTGAGAACACTGTAGCATTACTATAAGAGACACAATCAGACAGATTTACAAGTTGTAAAGAAACCAACAGGTTAGTCAGAAAACAAAGGTGACTGCTTATCTTGCTACTTTATTATGACTGCCTGGGCCTCTGTACTTGCCATAACTGTGCTGTAAGGAAACATTTCTGGTGTGCTCATGCTGACTTTTATTTCCCAATAAAGTGGCTCAAATATTCTTCCTAAATCAATACAAAAAAAGATCTGATTTGTTTTATGAACAAACAATGTCCTTAAAAGGGATCTATTATGCTTTTTCAAATTTTCTGTCATATATACACAACATTACAAACTCAAATGATCATATTAAATGTGACACAAAGTTTCAAGTAATAAGATAAAGATATGTAAACCCTGTGAGCAAAAACTTTTTCTACTTTCTACTTTTCTACTTTTGCATCAAGATGATGTCAGCTCATGACAGATTTCTCTATATATATGGTCATCTGTTCCAGGTATGTTACTGCAAGTGTTTATACTATGTAGCCTACACTGCTACATATAACTACATGCTGATGTCAGGAAAACATGGAATCTTGTATTCAGATGTTGTTAATTTGTCCCCAATTTTGGATTGTACTTCTATCAGTCATTCCATGACTGATAAGTACACTGCTACATGTAGCTACATGCTTCCATCAGGAAAGCACCTTATCTTTATTGTTTATGTTGATTATCATCCCCCACCCGGCCCAAAATTTAGGATCAGATTTCTGCTTAAACATGTCAAAAATTCAAAACACTTTTAAGATCTGATTATAAAGAAAGGGTTTAAAATTGTACAGCAACCAATGCATTTCGGTCAAAAAACCAAAACCTGACAAAGACTTTTAGCCATGTTTGGATCAGCCCAAACTGCTTGTTTAGAGCTTGATTAATTGATTGATTGATAAGTCTTTACTTAGCTTTGTCACTGTCTTAGATCTCAACAAATACTTAAGTAAGTATTTAAATATATTGTAACTGCAGTTCGTTCACTATTTTTTATTTTATTTTAGTAGTTAGTTTAGAGGACATTTAAAAATATTGGGATAAACATCATGTATGGCGATACAGCCTTTAACTATCGTGATAATATTTTAAAGCCATATTGCCCAGCCCTAAACCCAAGTTGTGACTACTAAGTGGTTCAAGAATCTGTTACATAAGCAAAAAGGCTCATGTGTCATACGTAGGAAACAATGACTTGGTTATTGCTCGCTTTGATGATTAGTGGGCCAAAAGGATGTGTTAGACAAGGACACACAATCAGGAAGTGAAAAACAGGAAAACTAATCAAGTAAAATGAGGAGGAGGAAGAAGGCTACAAAGAGTCTAGATTTCTTGCACATCTTCGACTTAATCAGACAACATTTTTTGAATAGATTGTCTTCTTATATTAAGCTGCGAGGTATTTACTGAAGAGCGGCTTAAAGTTTGTTTTTTAAAACATGTCAGGTTGTCTCTTTAAAAAAATAAAAACAGGTGTAAAGTAATCCAGAAACATTTTAATAGTCGGGAATTTTCTTTCCAAAGGTGAGTTTTCTTGTCTATTTTTGTTGGTAAAGTTTCTGAGCTGAGGTTCCCTTAATCTACTATTTTTTTGCAATTTGCAGGACATTTCTTGCCAAGTTGCCAATTTTTTTCCCCCATGTTTTTAAAGAAATCATACCAAACGCTCAGCATTCAAAGATTTAAATACTTCAGAAAGCCATCTGAACCCAACACAAGAAAGTTGATGTTGATCCAGGATTCAAAGGGTTAATTTAAGAAGTATGAATGGCGGGATCTGGGTTGTTGCTGCACATTGTAAACACCACCTGTGTTCATCAGGTTTGTCAGATGGACGTGTCAAAGCAGCTCCAGGCCTACGAGGTGGAGTACCACGTCCTGCAGGATGAGCTGCTAGACACGCCCCCGACCCTTAACCAACACCAGAGAGCAGCGCAGCTGGAGCGGACCAATCAGAGCCTCCGACAGCAGAACCTCGACCTGCTTGAGGAGCTGCAGGTACACTCACAAACACAAATGAAAACAATGAACAAAACTCCCTGTGAACATCCAGTGCACATGACTAATGATCAATATCATTATATAGTGTATTTCTAACATATTATCTGAAGAAAGCATAAATCATGACAATATTCACAAAACTTATCAAAAGACAACAAGGATTTCATGACAAATAGTCAATGTGACATTATTTACAAAATAACATTTATCAGAAACATCAAGAAGCCTAGAATACTTATTTATTTACCATTTTCCCAATAAGGAAACTAACTGCTATCCAGAAGGCTACATTTCTTAAAAAGAATAAACCACCAGTCTTACAGTTGTCCCTTTGTCTCACAAAGTGGGAAGGGTGAGTGCCAGGGTTGATAACTATGATAATGATAATAATGTTGATAATTAGTCATGTGACTCATGAGTATTTATCGCACCTGTGAATACTCATGTAATTTTACTGAGCGAACCTGTGGAAGCTACAGCCGAAACGCGTCGTTCGTTTTGAATAAAGTCACAATAAAGTTCTTCAGTGTGCGGTGGTCAATTTTTTTTTCACAAATAAAAACAAGTTATTTTCTCTTTTGCTCTCATTTGATCCATCATGCTTTGCCTCAGGTGTCACACGCTCGAGTCTGCAGCCTGGAGGGCCGAGTAGAGGCTCTGGCCCAGTCGGAGAGCCGACTGAAGGAGCACGTCTCTGCATTGGAGGAGGAGAAGGAGCAGCTGGTGAGCACCGTCACACGCCTCCAGGACCTCCTCGCCACCCTCGGCATACACACCACCCCTGACGGACACACGCTCCCCCCACCCTCCGATAGACACAACATAACAGCTTCAGCAAAGGTGGAAGATGGAGAGGGGCTTGTGAACAGGACTGTGGACGCCCTTCCCCACCCTTTGGTGCTTCCAGAGGGATCTTAACCGCACCTAATAATTTTCCAAATGGTAAGGTCGAGCAGAGGAGGAGCCGTTTGTGGAGGGCCCAGGAGGAGAGGGTCGAGTAAAACTCCTTGCCTTGACCTTTATCCTCCAAAATGTTTTGATAAATAGAGGGAACACGGAGGTAGTTGGACCTAAAACAGAGAGGAGAAGAACTGCAAAAAACCCAAAAATGATAGAAATGAAAAATAAAGGATGGCAACCTTGAGTATTATCCCAAAACAAAAGAAAAATAAACATGCACTGTAAAAATAAATTTAATTTAACCTAAGCTGAATTTGAGAATACGAGTTGAGGTGATTTTATAATGATTCAACTTGTCTTCTCAAATTTAGTCAACAATTTAAGTCAAACCCAACACTAACTTTTTAAAGAGAAACAAATGGTTTATTTTGACTGTGTGTGATATGAACAACAATTCCCAAAGATAGCACTGTCCCACTGGGCCTCTACTGTAAAAAAAAAGAACAGTTACATTTGCACCTGTACATGTATGAATGTTTGTGTCTTTGAATGTCTGAGTGTCTTAACTCGCGTGTCGGATTCAACAAGGCTAACATAGCCAAAGAATGTCATTATTGTTATTATAAAAGAAGCTCGAACAAAGAATCAGATCCCAAAACATGGTATTTATAACACTTAACCACAAAAAATACAAAGATGTAATGTTTCCAAAGAGGAGAGAAGTGTGACAAGAAAGTAAGATGAAGGGACGGGTGAAGAAATTAACTTCATGACAAAGTGTTTTTTTCTACCATTTTACATTGAATATGACATAAGCTAAATGATGTCAGATCCAAGATGGCGGTGCTCATATTCAGAGGTCAAACTATTTTTGATTCCTCCTTTGTATTTCTGGTCTCGTTTCCTGATCCCGTGCGTTTTTAAAACTTCGGTTAGAGTCGCTCACAGGAAGAGTAACACAATAAATCCAGTCCATTTCACATCCTGTTTTTTCACCTTTGAATATGCGTCGATCCTTCTATGGAAAGGGAACGAGATGCAGTTTCAGCAGAAAATTGAAGCTGTGCCTTGTTAGTGAGGGGAAGCACAGACTGATTAATGAGTTTGCTTCAAAACACACTTCTGTCTGAAACTTCAAATAGATAAAACCTCTGCTGTTGAGACAATCTGTCAGCTACGAGTCTTTTACTGTATCCAACACACTGAATTCAAGCCGAGCTGCAGCTTTGGTTTGAGTGAATGTGTGTGTGCACTTCATTGATAGCAACAAATCTGATTTACACTGTAAAAATATTTTGCTTTTACTCCATACTCCTCTTGCACATTTTTTTTTGTTTTATTGATTATTATTCTGTTCTTTAAAATACATTTCATATCCTTTCAGCACGTCTCAAGTGAGTTCTCTTTGTGTGTGTGTGTGTGTGTGTGTGTGTGTGTGTGTGTGTGTGTGTGTGTGTGTGTGTGTGTGTGTGTGTGTGTGTGTGTGTGTGTGTGTTTACGGGGCCCACAGTGCAGACTCACGTGTGTCAGGTCAGGTGTCAGACTGTTGAAGTTGGTGTAGATTGTAGCTCCTGTCTAAACACGCCACTCACTTTGAATGCTATGGGCTTGGTAGAAGGTTTCAGTCATATGGGAAATATACCATACACAATATTTAGGACACAGACATGCATTTGTTTCCAGGAACTCCTCCTGAGGTTTAAAGAAAAAAAGGCATGTCTGGGCAAGCTGTGGCTCTGTTAGTATGCATGTATGAGTGTGTACACAACGGAAAAACGCAAAAACAGCAAAGCCTCAACCAAAAGAAAAGTAAAAAAAAGACACAATAAATCAGAATGTGGAATGATGAGAATTTTGACCTCTTTGGTTTGTGCATTACAAACTTAAAACAGTAAAAAAAAAATTAAAAAAAAAGACACTGATCATGAATTATTGACATGACACTGCGCTGCTAAATGCCATGGTTCTTCAAGGTGATGGTGTCTTTTTGTTTTGTTATGCGAAAGACTGCATTTCCTCAAAGTCCAGCCCGCAGAAACAGGATTGAACAATTACTCAAGTCTCCCAGCGAGAGCTTTTTCTCCTCACATTCCTAAACCTGTGTGAGGACCTCTGAGTGCAGCCATTAATCAACCAGCTGGTCAGGGTGAAGCCCATGATTTATCAGGATGTTTTTGTGTGAGTGCATGATCATCACTACCAAAAACAACAACCATTTTATATGGTTAAGTGCGCTGTTAAAATATGATAAAGCACTGAACTGGTTGCACAAAGACAGAATTTCTACACAGTTGATGTAACATTAACTTTTTTTTTTTTTTTTTCAAATGTGACACAAACATCCAATTTGGCTCATCAATGAATGACTGGATTATTTTGGTCATAGGTCAAAGATCAAGGTTACTGTGAACTGGTCTTTCTCATTATTGTGAATATCTTGTGTGATATATAAAGAACATCTTGATTGAACTGATTCAAATTTGGCACAAATTTTCACTGGGACTCAACAATGAACTGATTTAGATTCTGATGGTAAAAGGTCAAGGTCACCGCAACCTTGCATCAGTGTCATTCTCTTAAACACAATATCACAAGAGCACTTGGAGGGAATTTCTTCAAATTTTGCACAGATGATTAGAATTTGTGGTCGAAGGTCAAAGGTCACTGTGGGTTAAGGATAGTCCCAGGCTGAGAGTTGGTCCTGGGCTAACTTGGCCCATTTTCCAATACATGTTGTTAATCTAAGACCAGAGCTGTACCATTTGCACTGCGCTTTTACCAGCCCTGGGTTACAAGTCATTTGCAACACATAACTAACATCAACTTTATAAAATTCTATTGGTTGCTCAGCCCCGTTTCACACTGGCAACTTTTAGTCCCAGTTTAGGTCCAGGTCCAGTTTTCACCCTGCAAACTTGAAGCTAACCCTGCTCCAGGGAAGGGCCAGTAAACTCTAAGTTTAAGTCAATGTTAGCCCACTTGTGTGTCAGGAATGTGCCAGTGTGAGCGCTGCCTCTGAAGCAGGAGCTACAGGAGCTGTTAGCCTGGGGCTGAAAGCAGTATGAAAATTTGTCTGGTTCTCATTTGCAGAACATTAGACTTTTTTTCTTTTCAGCATGAACACAGAACGGACAGCTTGTGGACAGACTGAACTTGACAACAAGTGTATCGGATTAGAATTGCTGACTCCATCTTTAATGCAGGTGACCCTAACAAAAAATGATCAAATATGTGCACAATCCTACTGTGAATCTTTCATGGAAATTTAAGGAAAAACAAAACTTTCTTAAGATTTTTCCTTGTTTGTCTTCAGGACCTATCTTACATCTGTTTGCAACTCATACTAATGTTTTTAGGTGTGAGTCCTTTTCCTCTGTGTGTACAGTGTGCATTGCATTGTGGGACAAGTGGCAGTCACAATAAATTAAAGGCAAAAATTATTTTAAAAAACATGTATGCTGGCTACTGACTCCTTGTTAGCTTCAGAAATGCTGCACTGCAAATGACCTTTGACCTGCCCTGTGGATAAGGGCAGGACTTTCCCTACAGGGATCAACAAAAGAAACATATTATGAGCTGTACACCATAATTAATACCGTCAGTGAACTCTTGTAGCGATCATTCTGCTTTAAAGTCTCAAGTCTTGATCCAAACAAAACACTCCAGCTGAATGGAGATTTCCACGAAGCGGCAACAAAGGGAGTCAGATTATTCTCACAGCACCGAGAAGCCGCACACGCCCTGCTGTAGGCCACTAATGACAGCGATCAGCGGGTAAACTGCATGAGTGCTTGATTCGCGGCCACACCCAGCACATCACCATCACCTGCCTCACCAGGGCTCGATGCAGCTAATCTGTGATGATCTCTCGGATTTTTTTAAACTCCATAACCCCCTCTTTGACCGAGCAGACATGCCCATCTCGTGTATGTGCCTGTGTTAAAGGCTCAGTTATTATGCAGTGTTGTAAGATTTTGTATATGTGTTTGTGTGTGTGCACCTGCAGTGTTGCAGGTTGAAAAGGGCACAAACATATTGTCTATTCAGGAGGGACGGCTTCTTGCGTGACTGCGGTTGAGACTCGGCCTCACAGGACAGATTTTCTTAATTCTCTGGTTGAATGAGCCGAGATGGAACGGGATCAGCCGCCGTCTAGAGTGCCGCCTACGCTGTGTGTAAACACAGTGCATGTGTGCAGCGTGTGTGTCTGGTGTGTTTATGTGTGTCCCTCTCTGCCAGGCCGAACAGACTGCCAGAGGTTGTGCCGCTGCCCGGAGTTTTGTTTTATTTGACTTGGCATCTATTTACCCTTCTTCACTCCACCTCAGGCCTGCCCCGCCCCGCCCTGCCCAACACACAGCTCCACCACATGCAATGTGTCCTCCTACAACCACGAGCCAGCGCACTCTGAGTCAGCCCGAGAGACGGGTTTTAAACCCTGGGATGTGATAATTATATATTGATTATAAATAAGTACTTTGATGGCAACATATGTTTGTGATATCAGAGATTATGAAACTCTGTTTTATTCTGGTAGAAACCAGTGAGGGTGCCCTAGCGATGATGTTTCTCTCTAGGCCAATGCAGAAGCAAATATCGCCCTGATTCCCTCAAAAAGCCCATGGGATTTTTCCACGTTAATTGACACGCTGTCCCTGTGCTTTTAAAACTGATGCTGGGGGGAACCTGGCGCAACATATTTTGAGGTTTAGGACCACTGACTGAGGGTCGGTATTTGACAAGTTGGGAGAAAGTGAGAAAGTGTTGAAAAACATGGAATGGACGTGTTTACAAGGTTAAAAACTTAATTTTCTCTGGAGAGGGGGGGTCTTACTACAGCTCATTCTGTGGGGCACATGAACATCTGTGCTAAATAATTGTTATAATGTTATAAATGTTATAGAATTGTAATTGTTATAGCAATTCATATGTATTCATATGTACAGTCTGTATCCACTCAATCCAGTCATTTCACTCAAAATCACCAAAGTGAAGCTCATGGTGGTGCCAAAGGAAAATCTCAGGGGATCACCTAAGTTAGGGTGGTTCATCCTCAAGAGACCATGAATGGCTTCACTAATCTTAATTGTAACTCATCCTGCAGTTGTTTGGATTTTTCAGCACGGACCAAAGAGGTGGGTGGACTAGCAGGGTGTGTCTATCAGCCCACCTTTACACACCAATAAATATCTTCTTTCATCCTTTTATGTGGCGTATAAAGTCATCCAGGTGGATGTAATCATTAATGATGCTCTGTTTAAAGACTTTTACCAGCACATCAGGCGCTGACATCAGAGCACACTGGTCAGTACAAAAGGTCAAACGCTGTCAGTCACAGCTCATAAAGCTCCACTGCAGCACTAAATCCTGATAAGCAGCTACTTTACCTGAAGCACCCGGATAATTAAGGGGATGGAGGCCATAAAGTCAGCTCCTGATGATACTGGACTTGCTCCTCCTTTTGTACCTTTGGTCTGACATCTGCTCAACCTTTGAAATATTAATCCAAATATATTTATTTTTGATAACAGTAGATTATTTTACTCAAATAGAGATGAAGAAAGCTTTTTTATGCTGTATTCAACCTATGATCGGGCTTATCAGTTTTCTGGGAACCCTTTGCTGTACAGGAAATTATGCCTTACATATTGATAATGTTAGTTACAAGAGGAATCAGAGAGGAAAGATAAGAAGGTGCACTTTATATAAATTGTCTTTTTTTCCCTGTCGTATTGTTTTTAAAAATCCACAAATTAAATGAGAAATGCTGAAAACAAGTAAACTCTTTAAAACTTGAATAAACTGGTTGGATTAAATAATAATAATAACAGGGAGCCTGGTGGCTCAGTGGATGGAGCGGCGTTCCATATACAGAGGTTGTATCCTCGCCGCAGCGGCTGCGGGTTTGATTCCGGCCTCGACCCTTTTGCTGCATGTTGCACCCCCTTTCACGCTCAAACTGTCCTGTCCATTAAAAGCAATACAAGCCCAAAATCTTAAAATCTTAAATAATGATAATAATAGAAAGAGGGGGCAGTAAACAACTTAACAAGAAATGCCCCAGAAAGTAGTCAAAAAAATATGTGAAAATTAGCGCACAAAAAAAAGAAAAATCAAACAAAATACGAAAAAAGAACATTTTTGAACAATAGTCCTTAGTTTAATTTTAAAAAATAATAATTTTTGCCACCTATAACTTTTTTTGTCCTATTCCCCATACTTTTAAAGATATCAATTTTCTTAGGTTTCACAGGTTTAAATTCTTGTGAAATGTGTCTGAAAGCAGCACAATAAAACTGATGCCGATCCAGGTGTTAAAGGGTTAAAGCCTGTAATTAAAAGTCTGTTTTTTCCTCCACAATGTTGTTATTAGCATTATGAGTTAACCGTTACTGCTGACAGATGATGTTTGAGCTTCTCAGAGATCCACCATCTATTTGCAAATTTGTACTCAAGCATGCACAAAAGGTTTTTGGTTTACTTTAATTTTTTTTCCAGCTCTGACACAGCCCACAGAGACACCAGGCCTATATACACATACATATTATTTGTATGTTGTTTTTTTTAATCCTTTGTATTTATTTGGGTTAGGATTAGACGAAAGATTTATTTTTACTCAAATTCTCACACTAATTTTCTTTTCAAAGTTTTCAAAGTTATACTGTCAGCATTTATACAGTCAGCATTCCATCACACTTGTCGTGTGAGCATGTGACAAAAATAAAACTAAATAAATGTTTCTAGATTTTTTATTTTTATTTTTTTGTCTATCGTTCAGGTGGGTTTGTTCTGAGTTGCACTCTGTGTGGGGTGTGTCAGTCAGCAAGAAAAACTAATAAGACACCTAACAGATCTTTTCAAAGAAACGTCAAATTCCTGGCAAGGAAATTGCACATATCCCTCCCTGTGGTGTCATTTCAACATCACTGTCTGTGTAAGCGCGCGCGTGTGTGTGTGTGTTTGCATATGTGTTTCAACATACCACCCAGACATTGCAGCTCCACATGTCTTAACTGCTGGTTAACATGTCACAGTTGCATAATGATGTGTTCAGTTACTGATACATACATTCCACAGTAATCTGACTAAATTGAACTCAAGGTGCATTTTTGTGCGTGTGTGTGTTATGTGTTACTTATTAGACACATCACAGTTTAATTACTGGAAATTAAAAAGCACTCCCTTTGGTCTTTTTTTCTTTCTTCTTGGAAGATGAACAAAGACAGCACTCCTGTCATTCATCATGTGGCTGTTTGAAGCACTGAAAGTGACAAACTAATGTAGAAATAAACACAGTTAAGCATTTTGCTCATATAAGTGCAGATTGTTTACTAACGATGTTCTCGGGTGTAATTTGTCCTGTTTGTCATGTTGGCTTGAAAGTAAAACAATCGGTTTTTGAGATGGTAAACAGTGTTATAAATTAAAGATGTGCAGATAAGAGTTGGTTTGAGGTTACAGGAGGCAGCTGGCATTTTAAAAGACTGATTTATGGCTGCTGATATCTGAACTGATTATTGTAACACTTATTAAATAAAAGGTCATAAAAAATTATCTGTATAGGGCCAAGCCCTCAGTAAAACAATACAGGTACACTGTAATTGCCTTTAGTATGATACGATATAAAACACACCTTATGTAATTAATCGGTAGTTTCTGTAATAGCCCTAAAAGACTGACCCTAAATCAAAACTGGGCATGTGTATGCAGCCATGTTAACCCTGTGAAACCTGGATTGACATCAGTTTTGTTTGTATTGTTTTTTTTTTTTAATTTTTAGGGCATTTTTTTTGCCTTTAATTGTTAAGACAGTGACAGTGTGAAAGAGGGAGGGAGAGAGGGTGACATGCAGCAAAGGGCGGAGGCTGGAATCGAAACCTGCAGCCGCTGCAGCGAGGACACAGCCTCTAAATATAGGACACCTGCTCAATCCACTGAGCCACCAGGTGGCCCATGACATCAGGTTTGTTGTGCTGTAACTTGGCAAGAAATGTCCCACAAACTGCAAGAAATTAGGAAAAGGTGACTAGAAAATGACCTGAATATTCATTTTTAAAAAAGGGTCCAGAAAACTATATGTGTAACTATTATAACCATATATTTCAAATTATGTTACAGGTAAAAATGCATACTTTTTAAAAGAGTTGGCTTATTTTCAGGTATTTTCCTTGTTTTTTTTTTTTAAACTAATTTCCTACTAACTTTTGGGTCATTTGTTTCTGTTTTTGTTCTTTTACCTTTTTTTCGTGGCTAATTTCAAGTCATCTTTGTGTAACTTTTCACTAATTTATTGCTAATTCTTGTGTCATTTGTTGCTTAGGGTGCTTTTTGGCTTCTGCCCAAGTTTTAAAAAAAAGTCAAACCAATTTGCTCAAGTTTTAAAGGGCTGATGAGACAACTAGAAGTATAGCCTCAAGGTTGTGTGCCTCTGCCAACCAGCCACATTACAGTTTACATCCAAGTCTGCTCAAACTCACATGTAGCTATCACAACTGACAATGTGTCAGATGTTGCTGCAGGAAACCTACAAAATCTAAAACGAGGACGCTTCACACATGTTAGGCGTAGCAACAGTAACCAAGAGGGGCTTAGCAAAGGATCAATGATGTAAAATTTTGTCAAAATAATCTTGAGTTATGGCCAAAAATGTGTTTTGCATGGTCAAAGTGACCTTTTGCCACCAAACTGTAATCAGTTCAGAGTCTAAGTGGACATAAATGTAAAATGGACTGTACTAGTATAGTGTTTTTGTAGTCTTCCAACCACTCAAAATGCTTTTACACTTTATGTCACATTCACCCATTCACACAAAACACTCACACGATAGTGGCAGAGGCTGCTCTGGTCAGAGATCCACAGATCCAAAATCCATTGCTATCGGTGCAGCTGTGAAGTTCTCCCCCAGCTGCCTGCAATCAGCCTACCTAGGAGGTGGGGTTTTTTTTTGTTTTGTTTTGAGTGGAAATCTGGGTTGAGTGGTGTTGGAAGTGTGATTCTTCTTTTGGCCATTCATTTTGTTTCCCCCCTATTGAGTGAATCCCACTTTTCGTTTGTTTTAAAACCTATTCTTTTGGTTATCTATCATTTTGACAGACTCAGTGGGTGGCTGTGGGGAGTTTGATTCCCACATCACTGTTTAGAAACTAAAGTAGGGGTAGGCGATATGACAAAATCATCATATCATGATTTTTTTTAACTCAGTATCACAATTATCACAGTTCATTTTCATTTTGAATTTTAATACTATTGTGCGTGTTACTAAACAGTACAACCAAGCTAATTTCCGAATTTAAAAAATATAGCCCTAAAATAAAAAAACTAAGAGAACATTTAGGCCAAAGTACCTTTTTTAACAGATTTTGTGTGTGCAGTTTTGCTTTCCACTGTTTTGATAGGAACCGTATCTTTTGTCAGGTATAATATTATCGATGTTGAAAGTCAGTGTTTCCATTTTCGTCCATGACTTCTCACTTGTGAAGTAAAGGAGGAGGGGAAAGAATGCCAAGACTTGAAGGTTTGCTATGATTGGTTCATTTATGTATCTATAGGGAACGCATAAAAAAAAAAACTAGCAAATAGTGAGCTTCAGCTGAGAAAAAACAAGCATAGGTTAAACCTAGTATATGGCTGGACCAGGTACAGTGGTTCCCAATCTTTTTCCTTCAGGGATTTATTTACTATCACTGAGTACACTGAGGACATAGTTTAGGGATATTTCATATCATAATAAGAGAAAGGTTGGAAATAAGGCCGTGTGCCTGTGGCCCCAGGCCCCCAAATCACTATGTCTGCCCCTGGTAATAATAATGACAGCTCAGTGCCAGAGGCTGGATGAACCTGACTAAACCTGAAACTAACACACAATAGTCCTTAGGAGTCTAAAGAAGTCACTTTCCACCTCTGAATATTTGTCTGTTGGTTCATTCAGACACTTTGTTGCTTTGAGGTGAAGCTCCGCTCTGTTTGTCTCTCTCTAACTGCGCTGTGCTGTTGGGCAATCAGCTGTTTGATCAGTGATAATGAAACACTGCTCGACTGTCAAATTGAACGTCCCAACGTGACCAGCAAGACTACACCAGAGCCAAACGCAGTCTGTGGTCCATCCAAAAGGTTTGGCTGTGTCATGTGTTATGAGCATAGAACTACAACAGATAGAATGAGCACTGTGATGGCGGATCGTGGACGCATTCAAATTTGTCACAATCGAATATCATCATATCGCACACCCCTATGCCAGAATAACATTGCCATGTCCGATAACATTAAATGAACAGTATTAAAGGGAGCATTGAGGGATTCCAGTTTAGCATGTTAAGTTAGTATCAACTGACTGACTTTGAATTTTTGATTGGCTTTATCCATATGGCATGATAAGACAATAGTTCAAATTTGGATTGAGGCTAATGTCTGATCATTTTTTATGCTTTTATTACACATGTAAGACCCTATATTGGATGAAAAGAAAGTTTTTGGTGATTTGGGTTCCAAGAGGCTTTAAAACCAAGACATTGGGGGATTTAAGAATTTTTGTAAATACTCATTATTTGGGGGTACAGCGCTGGAAAAAAAAGTAAAGTTTGGGAAAAATTATGTAAACAACTGACATTTTCCAGAAAACAAGCAAATATGTCCTGTTATAATATGCTACCAAAACTGTGTAGAGCAGGCATGTCAAACTGGTCCACAGGGGGGCCGGTGTGGCTGCAGGTTTTTGTGCCAACCAACCAAGAGCACACAGTTTGACCAATCAACTGTCTGAAGACGGAGATCAGTTGATTAAATGAGTCAAGTCTGGTGTGCTGCTACTTGGTTGGAAACAAAACCTGCAGCCACACCGGCCCCCCTGTGGACCAGTTTGACATGCCTGGTGTAGAGTATAGCAAGTTAACTGTTTGGTATCCCAGTGCTGTAGCCCAAAGGTACCAAGAATAATAATTTTCCTCTAAAATAACCATTTGTTACTCCTTTGTTCCCAATCGGTTTATTTTCTTCCTGGTAAAGTGCACCCAATGCAATGTTTTGGTAATGTTTTTAGCAGAAAGTTTTCTTCTAGTTCCCAGAACTTCTTAAAGTTTGGGTAACATTCTCTATAAACATCATTATTCTTTTGTTTTGTTAACATATCACATTATATCACATTTTCATTAAAAAATGGTCTATAATTCTTCCTTTGTTCTCATGTAACATTGTGGTAACATTTTATGATCTGTCACCTTTCAATATCCTCAGAATGCTACAGTTGTAACGTTGCATCTTAGTCAGCATTTAACCTTATAGGGACATTATTTGAAATAATAAACATCCTAAAAGCATTCTTGGAACATTAGATTAAAATGTTTTCTTTAAAACAGCATTGCAAAACAGCATGTTGTGGGAACGTTCCCCACAGCTGGGTAAATATCTTTTTGTACCTAATTCATAAAACATATTTACACTGCAAGTCACAGGTCGTATTATAAAGTCGTCATATTTCCTGACAAAATCTAACTTAGTAGCAGTATAAAGTGGTGTAAAACTGAAATACTCATGTAAAGTACTTATTGTAGTGAGCAGAATTAGGACATAAGAGCAGAGAGTGCTGCGAGCCTCCAGCAGTGACCTCAGACTGAAAGAGGTCCAGATTATAAAAGAGGCAGATTGTAGTCGTCCTGCTGAGTCACAAACTGCTAACATGGACCAGCAGAGAAAAGACGTCCTCACTGGAAAACTGGGAAGGATGATGTTACAGTGTGTGTGTGTGTGTGTGTGTGTTTGTGTGTCTCATTGTATGTGTGCAAGGGTGTTTCTGTTTGTTGTAGAAGGTCAGGCGCCGCAGTTTGGGTGTGACCACCGCTGTCCTGTCAGCACATCGAGTGTCCACAAAACCCCTCCCTTTACCCCCTGCTCTCTTTCACTTGCTCAGCCTGTCTTTCTGTCCGTCTGTCTCTTTCTCCGTCTCTCTCTCTCTCTCTCTCTCTCTCCATCTCCTCTCACCCTCTTTCTTCCTCCCTTCCTCAGAGCGAGGGTGTAACCAAGACTCTACTTGTCAGTTACTCTGATCTGTAAAAGGAGAGGGGGGTCTTTGTGTGTGTGTGTGTGTGTGTGTGTGTGTGCGCGTGTGTGTGTGTGAGCGACAGGCAGAGACAGCAGGCAGGTTTTCTTGAACAATAAAGCTGTCTGTTGGTTATTTCTGAACCCTGGAGAGGAAGCACAACTCCCTGCAGGGTGGGGAGACGATTCATAGAGCCCCCACCCAACATGCACACACACACACACACACACGCACGCACGCACGCACGCACGCACGCACGCACGCACGCACACACACACACACACACACACACACACACACACAGGCTATCTTTGAGCCTAAAGTCTCTTTCAGTGTCTTGCCCCACCCTTCTTATACAAGAATTGGTAATTGTGTAGTGGAAGGAATCGTCTATTATAAAGCCGGGCATTATTCCAGCTCGCCTCTGAATAACTGCTGGTGACTTCTCTCAGGCCCGCTCTGTCCGCCGCATGGCTCACAGACGCTGGATCAACTGCTAGTGCTGCAGGTCTATATGGCTTACTGTAAGACGATATGTAAGGATTTAGGTTTGATGCAAGCTTTAATTATAGCTTTAATCAGAAAAATGTTTCATGTGTTTTTTGTCTGTAGGTAGAGGTGGTCAACCCTCTAAAATCTGAGCAAACTGGCTTGATTTCTTTCAAAAACAGGGAAAGAAGGTGTTGAGCAACTTAAGAAATACTATAGTGTGCATGCAGCATGTTGCAGTTGCTCCTGCTTATTTTCTCACTTTTTCTTACTTTTAACTTTTTTATTCTGTGGTACTTTTTAACCTAGTAACGTAGTGAGCTGTGCACTCTTTAAACATGCTCTTTGAGAGAGTTCTGGGTTGTTTTTTCACCATGGAATTATTTCTTTATTTCCATAATTTCCCCCCAGGGATCAATAGGTGTTTCTGATGCTGATTGTGATTCTGATTCAGATGAAAAATTAGCAAGACATTAGTAAAAAGTTACAAGACAAATGACCTGAAATGAGCCACAAAAAAGAAAGGTAAAAGAATAAAAACAAGAAATAACCTAAAAAAAAAGAAAAAAAAAAGCTAAAATTAAAAAAATATATATATATAATAAAATGAATATATTTTTCTATTTTTTAAATATATGGCCTAATTATAATAATTATATAGTTTTCTTGATTTTTTTTCCTCATTATTTAATACATTTCTAATGATTCTCTCTCTCTTTTTAAAAAAAATATTTTCAGGTCATTTTTTGTCACCTTTTACTCATTTTTTTTTGCAATTTGTGGGACGTTTCATGCCAAGTTTCTGATTGCCTTTTCCCATGTTTTGACAGAAATTAAACCAATTTTCTCAGAGCTTAAAGGTTTAAATGCTTGTCAAAGATGTCTGTCTAGATTTCAAAGGGTAAAAATTGTACATAAACACAGATAATGGCACTCATACATTTACACAAGATTACTGTGTGTTGGGTAATATATAAGTATGCATGAACTGATGATGGACATACTGTAATGTTTCCATGTGTCTCTGTGGGTTGGTTTGCTTTGCCCTCCAGTAACCATAAATATGGATTTCATCACAAAAGAAATGTCATCAGAAATAAGATATTTTGGAGGAATGCCATGCATTTTTGGGGTTTAAATACTACAATACCCATGAATCCTGGCTGCCATTGGAATGAGCCAGAGGCGCAAGTGAGAGTGGCGGCAAATTCAAAATGTTTCATTGTAGCAGCTTAGAAAATAAAAAGGCACCATAGTTAAATAATCTATCCACAATTGACCCAAAATTCAAAATGAATTGATTTAAGCTACAAATTGGGTTTTCTGTGTGCTGAACAGGGTCGTCTTTATAGCTGCTAACAGCAGAGTGTATGACTGAATTTAAGCTCAGTGATTGCAGTTGATTTGGTTCTTGCGTAAATGCACCTTGAAAGTCATAGTTAATGTCTACCAACATTTCTTTATGTATATAAGCTTGTACGTTTGATCTTGTCTCATAGAACCATTTATTTTACAACATTTTTTTGCACTGATGATTTAACTAGGAGAGTTGTGCTCCAACTGTGAGTCATGACACATTGTCTATCGAAAAAGTAAATGGGATTTGTTTTCCATAAATAGGAAAATACTTCTTTCAGAGTTTAAGACTTTAGACTATGTTACAAAAGTTAACTAAATAGCATCACTGTTAGCTCAGTTATACATTTCTTCAGAAGTCTTTACACAATGAGGCGATTTAATCATGCAATTAATATACGTCATTAAAAAAAAATTTAAAAATTCAAACTGTTGTTTTTGTCATGAGCACTTTAAACCAGAATCAGAATGCAAATTAAAGGTTCAGTGTGTAGGTTTTAGGGGGATATATTGGCAGAAATGGAATAAAATATTCATAGCTATGTTTTATATATCAGTATGATCACCTGAAACTGAAGAATCTCTTAATATTTAGTTAGCTTAAAATGAGCCAATTATATATCTACATATGGAGCGGGTCCTCTTCCATAGAGACCACCATGTTGTTCTACAGTAGCCCAGAATGGACAAAAACAAAACAAAAAAAAAACCTGGCTCTAGTTAGGGCCATGCAGTTTTTGCATCAGCTATCATATTTCTCTTACATGCTTGGCACACAGGAAAAGTTTGTTTTAGTATTTTTTGGAGCAAGATCAGTTTTTCTGAGCATTCACGAATAAAGACATCAACCTATCATTTTTGGCAGAGCGAAAGTCACCTCACGGCAGTTGTAGACTTGTTGAAACTGTTACAAATTTGTGTTGCCTCCAGTGTGTTTTGTGTTTTGAGGAATATTATGTTATTATGTTGAATGTAATTCAGAACCTTCCATTTGAGTCATTATTGTAGAATTATGATCAAGTGTCATTTATCATTTGTCTAACATTACCTGTCTTACTCTTCACATTACACAGGTCACTCATTTGGAAGATGACACTGGTTTTGGTTAGCTCAGTTAGCTAGACTACAGTTACCAGGCAGGTGTTTAAATGGAAACATTTAGTAACAAATATTCTATGCAAAGAGTAGGTGTGTTAGATCAAACTTGATGCACCTGTAGCGTTTAATTCAAAGTATGCCAACCTATCCCGCGTTGTCTGGGAAAGCAGCCAAGAAGTAAATGAAAAGTAGAACACACTCAAACGCCCCCTGAGCACTCTCACAATTATCTCCTATTCTGCAAATATTCTTTTCAAGTAAACTTTCCAGCAACAGCCAAATGCCCAGAAGGTGCAGAGTTAGGTTTTCTTCCAGAGAAGAGTTTATTTTTGTAATTGCAAAACGTTCCTTGTGGAGGTATAGATATCATGTCTGTTGGTCTGATGGTAATATATCTTAATTAAAGCAGTATTGTGTTCAGTTTGAGAACATGTTGGCTTTGGACCAAGACCAATCTATTTGATCTGGAATTTCTTCAAGGCTGTTTTTTTTTCAGTCACTATAATTAAAAAAATAGATATTTATAGTAAATCAAAATTCTTAAGGTAGGTTAAAGTCAGTAATTTGTGCCTTTGGGTACAAAAAAATTCTTTTAAAAACATAGGAAGAAGGCAAAGAGCAACTTAAGAAGATATGACGCAAAAATTTACAAGAAGTTATTAAATAAATTAAAAAATAAATAAATAAATAAAAGTTTAATAATAAAAAACTAATTAATAATAAAATTACCTCAGGAAAAAGTGCTTAAAATATAATAATTTTCTGTAACATGATTTAAATATTTTAATCCAGTAATTATAAATATAGTTATAGTTATAGTTATAATAACTTTTTTCCCTCTAAGTGATTTCCCCTAGCTTTCAAAAAAATATTAATGATTTTATTTTTTTTAGATTTTTGTAACTATACTAGTATCTTGCAATTTGTGGAACATGTCTTACCAAGTGGCTCATTGCATTTTTTCCCATGTTTTTGAAAGAAATTGAACCAATTTTCTTAGGGTTTAAATACTTTCAAAGGGTTAATAAAAAATGATATTTTATGCCCTCATTCTCAATTTTCCGTATGGTGTCAAAAATTACATCAAATATAGACATTTTTTGAGATATTGGACTGAAGTTGGAAATTCCAGTAGTGTAAGTCAATAGGGTCTAGCTCTCTGTCATGACTCTGTATCACAGAGCATCATCTTCAGGTTGTCAACAAGAAATAAATCAATAAACTAGCCTTTATGGTGGCATGATTAACTCTGCCCTGAGTCATTTTTAATCACAGTGTGAACAACAATAGCGTCTTTTTATGTGCGTATTCAGAGTGCACTATTACATACTTCATTAGGGCGGATTGATTTTCCTTCAGGTTGGCTTCGTGTCTCAGTTAGTGATATTTTAAACGACGCCACAAGGCAAACCCGCTCTCAATGACAAGCCAGACATGCACACACACAACCTGCTATGATTCTCCCAGTATATCCATACTGGGAAAATAGGCAGCAGAGGAATTTTGGAGCCCAGCAGAGTTTTGATATGAACAATTACAGTGTTATGTGTGTGGTTACACTATACTGTCTGTGGTGAAGATGGAGACAGAGATGTGATTGTTCCCTGGGGAGACGTTAATGGACTATAGCATAGCTCAGAGTGAGAGTCACCTGTCTTTATCACACAAACACACAGTGTTCATCTAATTTGACGCTGGAAAACAGTGATCATATTGAAGGGAGATCATAATCTCACTCACATATATTAATTGGTAGCAATTTTTGTGGTTGTCAGAGCTCCACCTTTCTGTCTCTCACCTGTCAGACGTCTGGAAATCATCCAGAGATCAGACTCTTACAGTCTCCAAAATTCATTATCTCGAGTATCATTCCATCTGTTAATAGTGTTTTATGACAGGATCAAGAAATACACACACTTGCAGATATCTTGCACAATGTTTTGTTTCTGTCTTTGAGCTCCTTCTTTGTGTTTTTCTGATAATTTGGCAGCCTGGCCTCGTTGCAAGTCCGCCGGCAGGCGGCATCGATACAAACCTGTCGTATTTATGATTCATCATAATCACCCTTATCAGTCTTGATCTTAATAGAAATGAATGATATAAAGACAGTTGGAGCGAAGAGATAAAGGTGTGTCTTATGATGTGTTCTGTTATTGTGATGTGAAAGAGTTTATGCAAATAATACGTGGTTTCGGAGCAAAGTGTCCAAAGAAAAGTGGCACCATCTTGTTGCTTCTTGTCATTCTGTCAGTGTTGCAATCACAGTGACTCGAAAGACACTCACAAATACACTAATGTTAATGTGTGAGAGTGCGTACATAACAATAAGCAGTGGCAGGCATGTTGGTCCATCCACCACTTTGGTTCAGACACAAATATTTCTATCTCTAACTGTTTGATGTATTGGCACAAACTTTTTACAGATATTCATAATCCCCAGAGGATGAATCCTATTGACTTTTCCCTTAGAACCACCATGAGTTGGGTTTTAGTGGAATATCTCGACAATTAAAGAGATGAATTGTCATGAAATTTGTTTAAGACATTACCCTCATCCCTGTAAGAACTTTGGGGATCCTTTGAAATTTTTAAGCAGGTGAAAATTAATTTTGTCCAACACATTTTTATGCCCAAATATCTGCAAAACCACACTGCAGCGAATTGTGCTTTTTCTTTGTACAGTGAACAACTGAAATAATGTTACAAGTACTCCTACATGATGAAATTATAGGCTATTATTGAAATAGAGTTGGCATAAATGAACTGTAACCTATAACAGATGGAAGATCCTGGCAAAAATTATCGTAACACATGTCGCTAAACATTGCAAAAGAAGTCATAGTATAGTATGTCATCCAAAGTAGCATAAAAAAGTCATTGTAAAGCGAATTGTCAAAAATAGCATTAAAAAGTGATGGTATATAGTAAGTTGTCCAAAATAGCCTCACAAAGTCATATATAAAAAATGCTCATAAATATCATAGTATATCATGTTTTTAAAAATAACATGAAAAAGTCACAGTATAGCATGTCTTCCAAAATAGCATTAAAAAAGTCACAGTATTGCATGATGTCAAAAATAGCATAAAAAAGTCATAGTAACTCTTTTGCTGATGAAATAATAAAGCTGTTAAGTTGCAGGTCCTGCACTGATGTAGAGCGTTTTTGGGTCAAAAATACATCACTTGTGACAACAATTGACAGCTTAATTAATCTTTCCACGAACAATTGACTAAAGGAGGTGTGTTGGTGGCGCCTGGCAGCCTCGCTGCATTTGGTCTGTTTGTAACCTTAGATCAGGGAAATGCCTGTTATTTTCAATCACGCACTGAGAGTAAGCAGGCAGTGGACAACAACAGCACTTTGTTTCAAGAGATTATTGTTGCCCATGACAGGGTGGGGCCACAGCAAGATTGGGGAAAATTTTAACCAACACGTAGTGTATGGTGATTACAAGTGACTAACTCTGTGCAGGCCTAGTTCATCTCAAATTAGTATATTGACAGAATAACACATGATATTTAAAGAATCCAATTAATGATTGGTTTTAGTGGGTTAAAAAACCCTCTGATAGCGAGCATGCATCGATGCCAACTTACTGGCCATGTGCAACACCATATTGTGCTCATTATGAAAGTTCCATGCCACTGCCCCAATAAACATACACTGAACAGATAGATATTTAATATTGTCATGGAGATGTTAACATTTTTAATGTACATTGTATTTGGTGAAAATATATATCCTTCTTTAGTATTCAGGAAACAGCAACATTCATTTAATTCTTCTTGTTGTATAACAGAGTCATTTGTTTTTTAATGGCAGAGTAATGTACAGATTAACCCTTTGAAAACCGAACAAATTTGTTTGATTTATTTGACTGATTTATGTCATTTATATAGTAAAAATGTATATATTTTAAATGTTATAATTATAAATATAGTTTCTGGACATTTTCCATAATTTTTGGGACAATTTTCTAAATATCTCCCTCTTTTTTAAAACAGTTTTTTGGTACATTTCTTGTCAATTCTTTTTTTTTTCTTGCACTTTGCTAGACATTTTTTGCCATGTTGGTTACTGCCTTTTTTACCCATGTTTAGAAAGAAATAAAAGTAATGTACTCAGGTTTCAAAGGGTAATATAGACTGTGAAAGGATGCAGCACAAGAACACTGATGTAAATCCAGGTTTAAAAGGGGTAAGCATAAGTTATGCAAATACAAATAAATCCTTATAAATAAATAAGGACATAAAATTAAATGAAAAATGAAACTTAGGTTTTTTATCTTTACCATGGTTACGAATAGAATGACAGGTCCTCTTTCCACCACAGAGAGGGAAGTTTGTCCCAAAGCTTGCCGCTGTATTTACACCCTACACCTTGATGAAGGGAGCTCCATTTAACCGTGAAGGTGACTACAAATGGAATAACTATCCGCAACAGAGTGGAAGGCTATTTTCAAAACCGCCTACTATACTAGCAGCATACACACTGATTTGGTCAAAATGTAGAATGCAGTATGTAGTATGTAGTATGCCGTATGGGAACAAAAGTGAAATCCACAGTACGCCAGAAATACCCAGATGTCCTACTGATTCGGACAAAATCCTCAGTATGCATCAGACCAGTCTGCCTCACCTACTGTTTCCCACAATGCATTGCGCCAACATTTACCGGTCCTAGGGAATAATGGCGGAGAGCACGTTGGTAGCAACGACAGAATAATACAAATTCAGTTTTTGCGACCTGTCTACATCACCTGATGCCAGAAAGCTATCCACAATTAATCACTGAAATCATTCTGTGGCTCCAGTTGTCTGCAGTTGCAGTCCCTCCCTTGTTTCCACTCACCCTCACTGTGACAGATTCAAGATAAGAGAGCCAAGATTTAACAGAAATTTAACCAGAAGAAGGTGAGGTAGCTGTTGTTATGCAGAATAATGAAAGCAGGGTCACGCTTCATTTCACCTGGGTGTTTAGCTTGGCACCTTCCTGCTGTCAGTGACTGCCTTCAACAGAACTATGTTTCCTCATCACCGTTTGGCATTGTTATCTCAAAACCACCATCACACAAGTGTGGGTGTGTTATTTCTGGGTAGGCAGGTAATGCCGAAATGAAACTATAGAAATACCTGAAATACCTAAAAAAAAAAAAAAATTAAAAGAAGAAGCCTACCTCTTTATCTGCTGCTGTCGTTTTTTAAGATCAGCATATTTAAACCATTTTTATTTTCCTGCTGATCTGTTTTGTTGTGACTCCTGACTCATCTTGGTGGTCATGTTGCATTAAAGACAGAAGAGTTAGGCATAATCTAATCTTTGAATTTAGTGCAGCTGTAGGTGGTAAAGATTGTTTTTGTTTCTTTAAACATCTTTAAACTGAGAGGAAGCACTGACACACTTCAGTCTGTGTCAATAGAGTATAATCCAGGAGATGCAAGAGTGTGTGTGATGCTTTCTTACACAGGGTGTGACCTTCCCTGGTGCAGTCAGGCAGCTTTTGAGTTTGACCCAGCCCTGTGATGGCATGTGTGTGTTTGTGCCTTCAGGACTAAAATGTTTCATGTGTGAATAAAACGTATAGCTTCTTTCCCTCATGTAAACTTCACTGTAGTCTCAGTAATTAAAGCCCCCCCCCCCAAAGAAAAAATCCATTTAATTTATTCTTTATTTAAAAAGCATTTTAACAACAAAGATGTTTCCCAGTAAAGCAAAATGGACACAAAAATGAAATCGGGCTACACAGAATAATGTATGTATCATTTGTTCATTCATTCTTCAAAACACAACCAAAAATCAAAAAAACAAAAGTTTTTTTCTATATTCGTTTCCAAAAATAAAAATGATAAGCACAGATAATGACGTTTTTTCCATTTCTGATTTTGTGTTCAAATTTTTAAAAATGGGGAAAAAAAGATAGATAGATAGATAGATAGATAGATAGATAGATAGATAGATAGATAGATATACTTTATTGATCTCAAAACTGATTTTGGGTGTAGCAGCGCCATGCAGTAAGAACAAGAGAATAAAAACATTATTAATAGAATATAAAGGAATACACTTAAAAAAACTAAAAAACTAAGAGACTGTACATATATACATATATACATGTGTAAAGTGCGGAACAGTATCTGAATAAATAAAAATAAAGTCAGCAGTGTAGAGTGACATGGAGCTAAGACCAGAGTTTAAAGAGCAGACAGAGGTGAGTTATTGTACAGGTGGATGGCTTGTGGCAGGAAAGATTTCCTGTATCTGTCCTTTCGACAGCGAAGCTGAATCAGTCTGTTGGAGAAGGTGCTCCACTGTCGCTCCAGTGTGCGGTGGAGGAGGTGCTCAGCATTGTTCATGATGGCGAGCAGTTTTTTTTTTTTTTTTATAACTTATTTTTTATTAACATTTTCTTTGAACAATTACAGTGAGAAGGTGTATCCTGAATAGTTCATTAGACAGTTATAGTTTTCTCAAAGTCCTTATTGTCCAGTGGTAATGGTGGTGTCCTCTTCCTGGCTTCTGTATTCAGTCCATTTTTCCCATTTTTCATTAAATTGCGTCTCCTGCAATCTCAATTTATGTGTCAATTTTTCCATAACAAATAACTCCTCCACAATGCACAGCCACTGCTCCTCGGTCGGTGGATCCACTTTATACCATAGTCTTGTAATTGCCTTTTTGCTTGCCAATAACAATATTTTAAGTAGATACTCGTCCTCTTTTTGTACTATATCCTGTGTCAAATTTCCTAGATAAAATATCTTACATGATTTGGGTATCTCATACCCAATTATCTTTTTAAGGCCTCGCCATATTATTTCCCAATATCCTTTTATCTTTTGGCAAGACCAAAACATATGTGTGTGTGACCTACATCCATGTGTCCACATGCTCTCCAACATGGCTGCTGGTTAGATAACAGTTCCTTCCTAATTTTTGGAGTAATAAAAAATCTAGTCATAGTTTTCCAGTTGAACTCTCTCCAGATCTTGGAGCTGGTGGCCGTGCACTGCGTTTTACAAATAGCAAACCATTCTTCTTCAGTTATTTGTTTCTTCAACTCTTTTTCCCATTTTTCTTTGATATACAAAGAGGAAACATTTCTACATGTCATCAAACCTTTGTATAGAGCTGAAATCACTCTGCATTTTTTGCCCTCATAGGCTTTCTGAAAAACCTCAATAACTTCATTTGTTGTATATGTTTTTATCTCCTTTTCATAATAATCCCTTATTTGTAAATATCGAAATCACTCGTGTTCATCTAATCCAAATTTTTCCTTTAATCTTTCAAAACTCTGCAACTTGCCCCGTTCAGTCATTATACATATTGCCGTGATGCCTTTATTCCTCCATTGCTTAAACCCTTTATCATGAATACCGGGTATAAACCTTGAATCATCTGCGAACCAACTCAAAATCTTCGTCTCCTTTTCCAGCTTATATCTTTCAACCACTGTGTTCCATATTCCAATTGTAGTTTTAGTTATTAGATCTAATTGATTACTTAATTTGCCCAATAATCCTTTATGTGTTATTAAATTTCATACTTCTATGTCCTTTATCCCTACTTCTAAATTTTTCCATCTTGCATTATACCCATCCTTGCACCAGTATATTAAAGGTCTGATCTGTGCAGCGTAAAAGTATTCCTTAAGGCTTGGTAAAGCCAGACCTCCTTTATCTTTAGGGAGCTGCAAAGTTTTGTATCTAATCCTGGGTTTCTTTCCTCCCCATATAAACCTTGATATCCACTTATCCCATTCTATAAATTGTTTTTGTGGGATCATCACTGGAAGCGACTGAAACAAATACAACAGCCTTGGTAAAATATTTATCTTAATTATCGCTATCCTTGAGCTAAAATCCAAACTAGTAAGTGACCATCAGAAGCCTATCGAAGAAGACTATCGAAAGCCTTTTCTGCATCTATACTTACCAAAATTGCACTTTCTCCTTTCCTTTGTACATGTTCTATGACGTGTAAACACCTTCTTATGTTGTCTTGCGTTTGCCTTTCTTTAATAAAACCAGTCTGATCCTCATTGATCAAATCCTGCATGAATTCCTCTAATCTCTTTGCTATGATGGAGGTATAAAGTTTGTAGTCTACATTTAAGACCGATATAGGTCTATAATTACAACAATATTCTTTGTTTTTCCCTTCTTTTGGGATAACGGAGATGATAGCCTCTTTCCATGAGGGAGGGATCTTGCCTGTCCTGAGAGTATAATTAAATGAGTCATACAATAATGGAATTAACTCCTGTTTAAAGGTTTTATAGAAGGAGGCCCCCAATCCATCAGCTCCCGGTGATTTCCCTGATTTGGCCCGACTAATTGCCTTTTCTATCTCTTCTACTGTTATTATTGAAGTAAACATTGCATTTTGTTTTGAGCCTATTGCTGGCAGATCTAATTTGTCTAAAAACTCCCTCAAATCCTCTTCCCCCGCAGAGGTAGGTTGTGTGTATAACTTACTGTAATATTCCTCAAATACCTTTTCTATTTCCTCTGGTTCGTATAAGATTTTATTAGTTATTGGGTCTCTTATTTTATGTATATTACTTAATCCTTGCTGTTTTTTTATTCGTCTAGCCAAGATTTTAGTGGCTTTAGATCCTCCCTCATAGTAAGTTTGTTTTATGAACCTTGCTTTCCTTTCCACCTCTTCCATCAGAATATCATCAATTTTTTTCCTAACTTCTTTAACCTGGTTAAGCATCTTTGAGTCTTTTGTCTGTTTATGCTGTTGTTCCAATTCTTTTAATTTTGCTATTTGTTGCTGATATGTTTCTAGTCTAACTTTTTTTGCGAATGCAGTGTATGAAATCAGCTTCCCTCTTAATACTGCTTTTAGAGCATCCCATAAAATTATCAGGTCTGTTTCTCCGTTATCATTTTCCTCCCTGTATCTAATGATTTCCCCTTTAAATTCTTCGACTAGTCCCTTATTGTTTAGAATACCTTCATTTAGTCTCCATACTGTATTTTTCTTCTTATTGTTCAAATGGATTTTCAGGTACACCCCACTATGGTCTGACACATCACTTACCCCTATCCTGCATTCCTTCACTCTGTATATATCTCCCTTATTCATCAGAAAATAGTCAATTCTGGAATACATTGCATGCGGGACTGAATAGTGGGTATAGTCCCGATCAAATGGGTGAAGTTCTCTCCATACATCTAATATATCCATTTCTGACAGCATGGTATTCATATACTTAGTAATTTGTCTTTTACCTTCCTTGGCACTTGTTGAATCTAACATGTTATTCAATACCACATTAAAGTCCCCTCCCATTATCAATGTCCCTTCTGATTCCAAATTTATAAGGTCAAATATTTTCTTAAAAAATGTTTTTCTACTTTCCGGAGGAGCATATACGTTAAACAGTGTCACAACTTGGTTTTCTAGTTTACCTTTTATCATAATATATCGTCCTTCCTTATCCCCAATTTCTTTAATCAATTCAAACTTTATCATGTTAGAAATCATTATCATTACACCCCTCTTATGTTTTTGTCCAAAGGAGCTGGGGCAAGCAGTTTTTTAAGTGTCCTCCTCTCCACCACAGTCTCCACGGTCTCCAGCCTAAAACCCACCACAGAGCCAGCTTTCTTAATGATTTTATTAAGTCTGTTGGTGTCACTGGCTCTGATGCTGCTACCCCAACAAACAGCAGCGAAGAAGATGGCACTGGAGACAACAGACTGGTAGAAGATCTCCAACATCTTGCTGCACACGTTGAAGGATTGTAGCTTCCTCAGGAAGTAGAGTCTGCTCATCCCCTTCTTGTACACAGCGTCAGTGTTAGATTTCCAGTCCAGTCTGTTATTGATCACTACACCCAGATATTTGTAGGCCTCCACCTCCTCCACAGTCTCCCCCCGGATCTGTAAAGGTTGTGACGACGTCCTCTTCTTCCTGAAGTCGATCACCATCTCTCTGGTCTTGTTAACATTCAGCCTCAGGTGATTATGTTCAGACCACTCCACAAAGTTGTCCACCAGAGACCTGTACTCCCCCTCCTCTCCTTCTCTCATACACCCAACAACCACAGAGTCATCAGAAAATTTCTGCAAGTGGCATGACTCGGAGTCATACTGGAAATCAGTGGTGTATAACGTGAAGAGGAAAGGCGAGAGCACAGTCCCCTGCGGAGCTCCTGTATCACTGACCACCACATCAGACACGACACTGCCCAGATGTACAAACTGTGGCCTGCCTGTCAAGTAGTCAGTAATCCAGGATAATAAGGGTGGTCTGTTGAATGAACATGCACAGTATAGTGAACATCAAGTTTCCCAACACCCCATAACTTCAAGGAAAACCTTAAGTTTTAAACAAAGTCTTAAAATCTATTCTAAAATGTGCATGCATTTCGAGCAAGACACAGGTATTTTTTCTGGCTCTTCATGTGCTGTTCTGTTCGTACATTTTTTTTTTAACAAAAAGTAATGCACCAAAATTCGTACATATCCCATGTAATCATTGGCCAGTAATTTGTCTAAAATCCCTGCAATCACGTGCTCTGATGGGAGTGAAAAAGGAAACTGTCCAAGTGGCCCAACAGAGCTGGGTGGTGACATTATCACCATGTGTTTTTCTCCTAAACCTAACCATAGTAACTTTACTTGCCTAAACCTAACCCTCACAACTTTAATGAAACTTTATTCATGGGACGCTAATTTATTAGACATCATACAAACTGTTGTACGAGGATACATTTGGAGTAATTGGAGTCTTTTTTTTGGCCAAGATGATTTCCTCAATCCAAAACATTCAACATGATGATAGAGTGAGATGCGGCCCATTGGTCTGAAGATTTTATCTCTGAGAATGTTATCTCAGTCAGTTTTTGGACATCAACAACACACACGTCATGATTAAACGTCCATTAGTCACATTTGGCTGTGACAGCAACACAAGCAGGAAGTGCCATTATCGCTGCTGTAATTTATTTTATCTTTTGACGTGATGACTCCCAGGTAAATGCGAAAGATACACTGTATAGGATTGTGTACTTGCAGTGTGTTGCAGCAAAAGTCAAGCCAGGTTAAACTTTTTTTGTCAAACACCCCCCACTGTAGCGGCATGACAATTGTGTTGATGGAGTGACCTCATGTATTTGTCTCATTTTTGAATTTGAGTCATTAGCATAGAAGAATGGGTATCCAGGGTCCTAATTATGGGGATGGATTTCATTTTGGTTCATAGAGTATATGTTTGCCATACTTAACGCAATAAAGTGGATTTATAGTGAAGTGATTATATTTGGCTTTGGTACTTTTGTTGTATTTTTCTCTCAAAATTATGATTTTTTATGATTCATGACTGTCTGTCTCTCTCACGCCCACACAGTGTGGCCTCCTTTCCGTCCCCTCCTCTCCCCTCGGGGACAGAATTTAGTGTTCGCATTGTGTCTGAACAGAAAGTTGTCTGTGTGCGAGTGTCTGCCTGTCTGTGTGTGTGTTTGTGTCTGTGTGTGCATGCCACCGCCTTCACCTGCAGCTAAACTTGACATTTACAAACTGCGCTCCTCCCTCTATGACCACACCACACACGTATGCTCGCACGTACACACGTGCACACGTGCACAATACCAACAGTGGACTATCATTCTATTTTTAGTCCTTTGAAAAAGAAACTATGCTTTTCAAATTTTCTTTAAAAAATTACAAAGAGATGACCTGCAACCCTGTCTGATGTCAGTCGAAGAGGGGTCCTCCAGAGGGGTGAACACAGACTGTAAAGAGACATACACAGATACAAAGACTTTACTCGTGTTCAAAACTTCAACTACAGTATATCGTTAATAACAGTAAACATGTCATTGCGACACAAATACTCTGAAATTATGCATGGCTACTTTAATTTAGAGTAAATTTATGTTTAACCTGTAAGCTGTATTAGTTACTTGGCTACATACTAATATCATATTTTTATGTATGAAGAACTATACTCTAAAATTCTATCAAACCAGTAACATTTTTATCATATGCCATTATATTGGTCCTTTTAGAGTGAGGGCGTGTATAGCATTTTAAGTAGGTCTTGGGGTTTATCATGCTCTGACAAGAGTTTGCTGTAGCTATATTTTTTCTCTATATTATATATTATCTCTCTTAATCATAGTAACCTCCTCCTACTGTTTTTTTTTTTAATTATTATTTGTACCGGTTCTATTTCTTTTTAATTGCACAGAGGAACTGCAGAGAATTCATGAATTTTGTACTTTATAATTATGATATCCTTATGGAGATTTTGTTTGTTGTACATTAATTCTATCTAATTATCTTACTGAAACTTAATATTGATATTTAAATTAATTTTGCATAGTACAATTATAGTTGATATTACTGTTATTGTTAACGTTTTGTAGAACACCTGTATCATCCTCTGCTAATCAGCACAAGTTTATTTAAAAGGAACAGATGACACAGTCCGCTTCACATCCCATCACTCCAACTGACCACTACCACTTCAACTGTATGAAAGCATTTATCTGGCAACATTACGTGAATGCATAGTGCATTGACTCTGTTTGCAATATTTGCACAAGGCACAGTGTACCTTACTTTATGCTCAGGTTGATTTTTTTTATTCAACTTATCATTCTACTTTTATTATTTTTATTCTAATTTTATATTGTTTGCATGAAGGAAGACTGGCATATTAATAATTTTGCTGTATTGTGTAAACCATTGTGTTTCTACTGTGCATATGACAATAAGCTCTTTGAATCTTATAACTAAGAGAGGATTCCTGTTATTCCAGACTGAATTGCTGAAGTGATTTAAAATAAATACATAAAGCCAACTGAGACACGCACACCCACACATGAATAATCCTTTGCTTTCTTTTCTATTTCACTATAAGGAGTTGCTGCTGTGGTTAACAAAACATTACACAATAGTTCAGTTAATACAATACAATCTATTTTAGAAATACAATTTAACCAATGCTAATGGAAAGAGTAACAATAAACAATAACTCTAATTGCAATTAATTAAAATGGTAATGTAATTGGAGACAGACAGGTAACTTCTAATGTTTTCTAATGTTTCTAACATATTGATGATAGTAGCTTTGCAAGCATTAATATAAGGTTTTAGCCATGCTAGCAGCATTGCTACAGGGGACAGGACATTTATGGTTCCTATACGATGAATCACCATCAGGTAGACATTTGTGGTTTTGAGTAAAATATCAGCCTGTTAGCCTTCTCATTGTAAACATGTTGGCATGCTGACTTTAGCATTTAGCCGGCCCAACTCCAGCCTCAGAGAAATGCTAGGGCTAAGGCCGTCATTAAAAATGAATTATTAGAGCTGTGAATGTAAGCTACAGCAGTCTCTGCTACTCACACCAGCAAATATATATCAAAATATCAATTCTGGTAATACAGCAGAAACATAGGTTGTTGTTTTTTCATACTTTTAAGTTGTAGAACTTAATTTATACTTTTTGTGACTTGAGCTATGTACAAAACAAAACGTAGCACTAGCACTACACACTATTGATCATTTTTAGCCTGATTGCACAACAGTTAATCAGTCATGAAAATTGTTGCAAATTAATGAGTGAACTAGTATTTTATCCCTTTAATCTAATAGAATCTTACCACTGAAAAGGTTTTTTGGATTCCACTAATCACTAAAACAGAGCATTCTCCTTATTAACCTTATCCATTTTTTCTGTATGGGTTTTGGAAGAAAAAAAAGCCATCTTAAAATGGCAATCATGGTGAAAAGAAGTTGTTGAATTTCAGTTCACTCTTATTTCAGTTATTAGCTCAATGTGTCTCTACACTGCAGTCAGTGATAACACAGTTTTAAAATGTATATTCAACTCATTAACAACAACAGCAGCCTCAATGTGTTTTATAACGCACCGGTTTAGTTGAGCAGTGAAGCATCACATACTATGAATTGTGTGTGTGGTTCCAGAGAAAGAAATCTTATCTACCTTTTCAACAGAAAACAACACAATATGACATGATTATCACATTCCATGTTAAAACAAATACACACATAGCAGACAACTGTGAAGGTGAACACACACACACACACACACACACACACACACACACACACACACACACACACACACACACACACTCACACACACACACACACTTTTCTGGATAAAATGCCTGTGAAATCTGCACAGTCAATCTTCTTCTATTACACGCACACACACACACACACACACACACACACACACACACAAATGACCTGGTGGAGGCGCTAACTCTGTGAAACTCAATCGTTCTCACTAAGGGGATGAGTGTGGTGAAACTGTAACTGTGTGAGTACGGTAAGAGGTCAGTGCTTATGTCCTGTAGACTCAGAGGACCTTATTTTCTTCTGATGGAGAGTCAACCATCCCAAATCCATACAATATTGTTGATTGAGAATGTGTAGAAACTGTGCAAAAAAGACTAAATGAAGTTTACTCTGACCAGACACATACTAAATATGGTTCATTTTTAGTGTGTGGCTGATGGACATTATTCTCCCCCAATGCAATGCATAAAAAATGGAAATGGAAGAGGTGCTAACAGCAAACATACAGTCATGGAAAAAATTATTAGACCACCCTTGTTTTCTTCAATTTCTTGTTAATTTTAATGCCTGGCTCAACTAAAGGTGCATTTGTTTGGACAATTATAATGATAACAACAAAACTAGCTCATGAGAGTTTAATTTAAGAACTAAGAACTATTCATTTTCCATGGTTTTCTTGATAATAACCAAAATTACTTAAATTCTTACATCAATAGCTATGGCATTGCAAAAAACACTACTTTCAAGCATTCCATGTTTTCTTTTCTGTTTGCTTTAAACACATGATACACACAAGAGTTAATACTTGATTGCATAACCATTGTTTTTGATGACTGCAGACATGCGTCTTGGCATGCTCTCCACCAGCTTCTGACATTGTTCTGCTGTCACAGCAGCCCATTCCTGTTGGACAAATTCAAACAAATTTTCTTTGTTTTTGGGCTTGTGGTTCTCCATTTTGAGTTTGATGATTTTCCACAGGTTTTCAATTGGATTAAGATCTGGTGATTGAGCAGGCCAAGGCATGGTGCGAATGTTGTGGTTCTCCATCCAGGCTTTAACTGACCTTGCTGTGTGGCAAGGGGCATTGTCTTGTTGGAAAATCCAGTCATTCGAGGCAGGAAAGAGTTTTCCAGCTGATGGAAGAAGACTGTTTTCAAGGGCAGTCCTGTACATGACCTGGTTCATTCGGCCTTCACACAATTGCATTTGCCCTGTTCCACTCAGACTGAAACAACCCCAGATCATGACTGATCCACCCCATGTTTTACTGTAGGGGCAAGACAGTCTGGGTTGTAAGCTTCTCCAGGCTTCCTCCTAACCAGTAAGTTGGCTGGAGTGGGCATCAATTCAAAATTGGATTCATCACTGAAGAGAACCTTAGCCCAATCATCAACAGTCCAATCCTTGTGGTCTCGAGCAAAGAGTAACCGGGCCTTCCTCTGCCTTTCATTGATGAAGGGCTTCTTGCGTGCTCTGTGTGACTTCAAACCAGCTTCAACAAGTCGGTTTCGAACTGTCCTTGCGGAACAAGTCACATTTCTCGACAGTGCCCACTCATTTTTAAGGTCCCTGGAGGTCTGACGACGATTCCTGACACAGGAACGGATGAGTGCACGGTCATCTCGTGGGGTAGAAAGACGTTTCCTGCCACGGCCAGGTAGCAATTTGGTAGTGCCATGTTCAGCTTGTTTTTTTTTGTTGTAATGAACGGCTGTCTTGGAGATCTTCAGTTTTTTCGCTACCTGTCTCTCCAATTTGCCAATTTCCAGCAGTGCCAAGATGGCTGCCTTTGTGGCTTCACATAATTCTTTTGTTTTAGGCATTATGTGAGAGCTGACAACTTCTGAGTTGTGCTACGGCTTGAATGTAAGCAGGAAACCACTCTAGGCCTTTGCATGTGCAGTGCTGCTTGTGACATGAAATGGCCTCTTATATACCCTGGGAATCAATTAAGCTTAAGAATGTCAAATAGGTCATAAAGTATTATGTGACCAGCTGCATTTTTTGTTGTGTTCATTGTATTATACGTTTAGTGGTACCAGATATTAGAATGAACAAGAAATTGAAGAAAACAAGGGTGGTCTAATAATTTTTTCCATGACTGTATATATATACAGCGCCGACTAAAAAACATGCACTAAGTACAGTGCTGATCTTCGCCAGGCAGCCAAAATGTGGCCTGCGACAGACGGTAAGCTTGTTGTTTCTAGCCTAGCCAGTAGCTAGAAATGCCTTTTGCTTTATGCTTTTTTCAAAGGATTTTGTTAATGACTTGCTTCCTCTACTGTCCAATTCAGAGGAGAGAGTCAGCAGCCAATTGGGGTATGAAATAGTCAATAAAACAGTTTTTTCAACAAAAGTGAATCAATAAAACCATGAAAGGTCCTTGGGCATAAAGTCATACATGTGCACCCAAAATATTAGGCTGATTGGTCCAGTAGTAAGCAAGAATAGCTGTAGACAGATACGTACACACACACACTCAAAAATACACAACCAAACACATCCCCTTCACATCCCTTACCTCTAGTGGAGATAACATCATTTTCATGTCCATTTGTGAAGTTCAATTGACAGTAGCTTTTCAAAGTTACAAATTGATTACATCCAAGACCACCTGGGTTGTATTGTTTCCCATTTAGTACGAAATGGTTAGGTAGGCTGATATTTTTGGGTTCTAACTGCTAAAAACTTGAATGTGGAGTCTCATGCACACCTTCAAAACACTTGTGGACAGGTGCATAGGAGGAAAATATCCACAGATGAGAAAAAGAGAGTTCCTGCACACCGTCCAACTACGTGCAAAAAACTTAATTAGGTGAGCAATGTTTCAGTCGTGGGACTGACGTCATTTAGGATACCAACTGCTTAATGTACTATAACTATTACTATTCATGCTTTACAAAATTAGCATGGAGTTTGGATTTGGGGCACATCTTCAGTTTTCATTCCACTTAACCTGGGCAGGTATGATCTGTATTTTTTTCATTTGCAGATTTAGTAACTTAAAAATGTATTAGTCACAACCATGCGGGATGGTAGCTTGCACCCAGTTTCCAAAAAATGACTGATCCCAGTCTAGTGGTACTAGCATACTGACAGGTCAGGGGACTAAAAGGATGTCACCTGAGGACAAAATAGTTGTTTCTTTCCCAGCACATTTTAACTTACCAGAACCGTTCCCCATTATCTGATCACAAGAGGCCACAGGGTGGCTTCAGGACATGTGTCTCTGACCTTTGCTCTGCCTATTGTTAGTTGCTGATAATATGAGCAATCCTGACACTGAAACCATTCCAAATCCGGTAACTTTTTCGGATGTAAATGTATCTTTTGGTCTAAACCTCATTCTGTCTGTACACTGAGCACCATAGTGAGCCTGTATATCCCGGGCTCAGGGCAGCATGTTCAGGTCATGTTGTCAGTAGTTTCTGTGAATTTGGGGGAAGGTTGGCAACTATAATTTTACCGTTATCTGAATTTTCTTTTTTTTTCAAATCGGACTTTTTACTGGCTTTTTTGTTTGTTTTTAATTAAAACCCTGAAAAGCAACAGTTTCATCAAATGTTTTCATATAGAAATTACTTTTGGATTGGCAAAAATCTTTAATCCCACATTGATAAGCAATACAGGCTTGCTACATTTTTAGCCATATTATTGTTTTTTTAAAAATGATCTCTTAGTAATGTCATCAAATTAACTTTGACGTTTGCATGTGTGCAGTTGTTTGCACTATTAAGCTTTTGAACTCCGACCGACAGTATATGACTGCTGCTGAGTTCAATGTGCTGAAAAGTTAAAGCTCTTCCAATTTAAAGATTAAGCCACTCTGTGTTGAATGCACATGCCGGCTCATGCATGTGCAGACACACACACACACACACACACACACACACACACACACACACACACACACACACACACACACACACACACACAGAGAGAGAGAGAGAAAGATATCTTGCCCAACATTGTTCACACAGAAAAAAGCTATGAAAATTTTTTGGGTTTCAGCCAGAAAATTTCACACCAACATCGCTCCCACACCCTGGTTTGTTCATTCTTCTGTATGTGTGTGTGAGACTGTGTGTGTGTGTGTGTACTCGCAGATGTAATGAACCATATATTCATGTAACCCTGAGATAGTGTGAAAAAGCACCGTCAGTAATCTCTCCTCATACAAGAATGCAGTGTAAGATAAAATGATAACAAGAAAAGAAGAATGTGGCTGTAGGAGCTCACCAGTAGCATCAAATAGATGTGATTTAAAAAAAAAAAAAAAAGGACTTACTGTAGCTTAATAAAAGTGGATAGAAAAAACAAAGCACTAAATGCTCAATGTATTTAAAAGGTTTCTCTAAACTAACATTTTTCAAGAAAAATGCCCCAGTATCGTAAGATCATCTACAGTCCTTGCTGTGGACAGTTTCTGGGGACAGAAAAGTGTGCTAGGTGTGTGTTTTTTTATAATATGTATCTACAAAGGTGGATGCAAATTTTGTTGTGGTTTTCATCATTGTGATGGAGAGAGATTAGATTTTGAGCATTTGTGGTTTGGTTTCCTAGCACCTAAAGATTGGGAAATTCTGAAAAAAATGTATTTATGCCTTCATGTGTATCTTGCATTTTCTTTTGGAAGAAAACAGTCCAAAGGAATTTGACTTATTTCTCTGCCTGATTGGTATCTTCCTAAATTGGTCCAAATTTGATGTTTGATAGAAAGAAAGAATAAGAAAAGAAAGATTTGACATCAGAAACTCTACACTGATGTTATTTTTTTTTTGGAGGGGCAACTTGTCTGGTCTTGTTAACACTGAGTGCCTCTGGTAAATTGTATTTCTGTTCAAATCTCAAATCAGACATAAAATAGGGGAGATTGGGGTCTGTTGGGACAGGGGGACAGGGGGCAGTAGTGCCAGTGCCTTTTTAGCAGGCCAGAAAGCAGCTATGTCAATGCCATGTCAGCCACTCCCTCCTCACTTTCAACCTCAAAGTGGAGGTCTTCTGATCACTACTGTAATTTTATTAACAGTTATAAAATATACAGCATATAATAACATTTTTGGCTCCTTTTTTTGTTTTAATTTTTCCTCCACCTTACTGTTTTTAGTTTTTACACATACAAAAAACATGTCATTGGAAAGCTCATTTTCTGACTTATGGACCCACTGCCTTAACTGTTCTGGGAAGGATGAATTTGGGGAAATTGCACTCCTTGGACATTTTACAAAACTGTGCCTTCCATGTTTGGTTTTGGCTTTTGGCTTTAAAAAAACAAATTAGCAGGATCTATTCAGGGATGAAATTATTTTATTAAAGCAATATAAGGTTATTTCATCTTGATACAAAAACTGGCCCTACTCTCCCCTACTTATCTACTAAATCCCAGAGATGTAGGTTAGCATTAAAAAAAAAAAAAAACAGATTTGGCTGGCAAATGTTAGCGTAACAGTTACAAGGACTTACAGACCACACCTAGAATGTGTCTTGCATAATGTAAATTCTTCTTGTGCCTGTCAACATGTTCACAGTGTATTGTGAAGTCAGGCACATCTAGTTCTTCTCTCTAGTCTCTAGTCATTTCTGACACAGAAACACAGTTACAGCTACTTATCCGACCCGACCAGCCCACCATCACAATCCATCCTGCCCTGTAAGACATCACCACCACATCTCATGCTCTATTTCACATGCAGACGCAGCTGGCTAAGCCTAAGCAGACGTGTGTTTAGACTTAAAAGGCTTACACCTATACTAATATAGAAACCATCCATGAAATAACAGCTGTCATATAACTGCTGCCTTATTTCAACAGCCAGCTCTGCAGCAGCACCCGGCACTGCCTCACTTCGCTGCACAGGGGGCATGGAGGGCGGAGCTGTAATGACAGACACCACTCTGTGTGTGTGTGTGTGTGTGTGTGTGTATGTAAAAAGTAGGATTCTAAAATCCATTTTCCTAAAGCATAAAAAAGCAATATAACGGAAACAGAGAAATAACTAACTGAATATTTCACTGAACACGTGACATTGCAAAGTGCTCACCTACAGTAGGAGCAGTATGTTACACCTACAATTTCCTGTGGCCCTTTGCCAAAAATATAACAAGAGTAAGTGTTCACTGTAATTATGTTTGAGGAATCCTGCTGAAAGATCTTCATGAACGCCTGCCAGCTGATCAATCAACAGAAGCAAACTGCATTACTGTATTAAAACTGCATGTTGTACATGTAAGCGAAAAAGCAGTGGGTGTCCCAGTATAGGATAGATCTCCCATATCACCCTATCACCTTTATACCATGACCCTATAAGACACAGAGGCTGTGTGCAAATCCTGTTATTTTTTTTAAGTGAGTTTGTGAGCAGTTTAAACCATGGTGAGGTCAGTTTCACCAGAATTAGAAATGCAAGGACTGATCTTTGATTATCAAGGTGCAGAAAGTTTCTATTATATTAACTGATACTTTTCTAATGTCTCAAATGACAATATGAAAACAATGTGACCATGCATCTGCATGCAGTTACAGGTGGAAATGAACAAATTAATCTTTTTGAACAGCTTTTTTTAGTGTCTGGTATGCATGAGTGCATCAAACTGAATATTTTATCTCAATTTACATGGGCTCAGTTTATACATGCTGAGTATATATATATATATATAAATATATATATATATATATATATATATATATATATATATATATATATATATATATATATATATATATATAAATATTCGTATATTTTTTTATTCTATAGATTTTTAATTATATTTGTATATAATAATTACACTTGTAATTTTGAATTCTTTTTTATTCTATTTTACGTATAGTTGTGCTGTCCTTTAAACTGCGTGTGTGTTATTTTAGTTTTGCTAGGCGAAGAACTTTGAACTCCATGTTTGTATGAAAGGTGCTATATAAATGATGTTGTTTTGTGGGACAGCACTTGTTGAACATGCAAAGAACTATAACAGGGTGTCATGGAAAAACTGACATCATACCTATTTTGCAAAATCAACATGCACAAATGTATCAAAACCCTAAAAGTTTGATACATTTCCAAAACCAAATCAAATCAAATCAAAAAAGGCTCTTGCACAACTGTAAGCTGCAGAGTTGGGTGTTGATTTTCAGTGGGGTCGTTTAATGGATCTATTAATGGATCTTCAGCAGGAAACGTAGTGTTGAATATAAATATTGTTGCCATGTTAACTGCAGTTTAATAGACCATGGGTCTTTAGATTAGTACTTTAAGTTCTGTTGACAGGAACTGTGTTTGAGGTGTCTTGACACATAATTTTAATGTGCACCTGAGAGCCAATCAGAAATTAGCACCATGATGATTCACAAGTGTTGCACATGAAATTATATAATCTGTTTTACACTTTAACCTATAATTGTCTGCCCCTCCCTTGCAACAGTTATGCAGTTCCTTGTGGGAAGAGTTGGTTCCTTGTCACGCCCAGGCCTTCCTCTTCCTTCTACACACACTAACATGCATGCACACACACACACACACACACACACATAACAAACACAGTAAATAAATTACTTTAAATTCGCTCTACCTTCCACCAGAAATTAAAATATCAGTATTGCCAATCCATTGAGTGCTTTTACCATAATTAGCCAATCAGGTACTTTTCAAAAGATAAAATTTGCAATTTATACAGAATGTTTTCTTAAATACTGTAGTATTACATAAAAACACAGTACACAGTGTAGTTAAATTAGGACTATAATGGTTTGAAAAGTTCCAAATTGTTGTCGTCCAGCAGTGGAAGGTAACTAAATACATTTACTCAAGTAGCCTATAATTTTGAGTTATTTTAACTTTACTTGAGTATTTCAATTTACTGCTATTTGAAGCTTCGACTCCACTACAGTTCAGAGGAAATATTGTAGCCACTTTCACTACAATTCTTGATCACTTTACTTATCAGCGTTTTTAATGCAAAATCAAGTCAGCATAAAAATAATGATGTGTCATTATCAGCTAAGAAAAGGTAAGTCTTTATTATAGGCTATATAACATCGTTTTTAAAAGCTCCACCTTCTGCTGCAACATTAAAGTGATGCACACACAATTAATGCACAGTTGCAATTCAGTAATATAACTAACAGACTACATTTTTCTGAAATGGGCCATTATGCATGAGGAGTACGCTGCATTTGAATGCCAATACCCATATGCGGGGCTTTTACTTGAGACATTTCATGCTATTTTTACTCGTGGACAAGAGTTGAGTACTTCTTCCTCTCTGTTGTCTTCAAAGTTGAAAAGAATATTGCAACACATAGGCTGGGTCTGCACACACACACACACACACACACACACACACACACACACACACACACACACACACACACACACACACACACACACACACGAAGCGCAGCACCCCGCCCCGGTCCCGCCCAGCGGCCCGACCCCATGGACAACAGACAGACAGAGCGGATCATGTGACAGCAGCAACAGTTTCTAAACGACAAAACCGGAGAGAGACACACGCAGACACACACGCTCACAGACAGAGAGAGGTAGTTTCGTAACTTCGGGAAGCTTTTTGGAGCCATCGATCAGTGGACTCTTGTTTTTTTTTTCGGATGTCACAGCGGAGCGCCGAGCGTCGCCTGCGTCACTTTTTCACCGGAGTTCACTTTGCGAGTGAGAGGGAGCCTCAGCCGCCAGAGAAACGAGCGTCTCTCCGGGATTAGATCTGTGTAATCCATTTGAGAAGTAAGTGTGACACGGTGATCGTGCTGTGATGTTGCAGTGGGCACCGGGGACGGTGACCCCCGGTGCACTGATCTGATTTCCTCTCGGATGTTCTGCGGTGAAGTCCGTAATTGCTGCACGGTCTTTTAAAGGTTAGATGTGGCAGTTGGATCATGTGTTGGATTATTGTGGGGGAAGAAAAGAAGTCCATAAATCCAGAGTTGTGGGTCTTTTTTTAAATGAAATCAAGTTGCTTGTGTGTGGTCCATTAGCTTAAACAGTTAATTACACAAAGTTATTTTTTATAGGCTTTAGTGTCTTGATTTGTTTCTCTTTGAGGGTCATTTTTAAGACAGTTTTGGGGACTAATGATTTTAACAGTGGCTGATAACTGATGTAACCCGACAGTCAGGCAGCAGAGTCTCTGCTATTTATAGCCTTTAGAGCCTTTTATAGAACATAGTGTGGTTTAATTAATAACATTTTTAAAAAGTGGTCAAATATAGGCATGTGAGGGAGGAAGAGACTCATATATATTGATGTATTTCTGTCTGTGAAGTTGGTTCCTCTCCCTTTTTTAGTGTTAATGTCATGTAACATCTTGTGACCACATAGTGTGTGATTTTGATCTGGTTTAAAATAGATTTAGAGATTTAGTGCCGATTATTAAAATCAGCATGATCAGTCAGGGCTCAGTTTATGCGTGTTTTTGTGTTGGTGTCGGTTAGAAGAGTTATTGTTTGGTTTTAGAAATGTGAAACAGGCAAAAAACAAAACAAAAGTCCATTAAAAGTTCTGATAGTCCAAGGTGACACATTTTATATTATCCAAAGATAGTTGTTTTTTTAATTATAAAACACAAAAGCAGCCAAATGTCATATTTGAGAAACTGGATTAAGCCTTTTTGTGCCATTTTTGGTTGATTAACCCATTGCAATCTGAGTATAATGGTTTGATTTCTTTGAAAAACATTGGGAAAAGAGCAATGAGCAACCTGGCATAAAATGTCCCACAAATTTTGAGAAATAATAGTAAGTAGTAGGATAGTAAAAAGGGACTACATTTTTTAAGAGGAGAGACTAATATATATATATATATACATATATATATATATTAAATGTCCAAAAACTACATTTGTAATTAGTAAATTCAAATTATTTCACAGAAAAAAATAAACATGTATTTTTTCATGTTCACCACTTTCTGTGTTTCTGTTTTTCACTTTTTGTTTGCTTATTTTTCATGTTTTTTTTGTTTGGTTTTTTTTTTGGTAACTTTTTACTAACTTTTTGCTAAATTTGGGTCCATGTCTTGTAAAGTTGCTTCTTGGCTTTTTCTCATGTTTCTCTGGTTTTTAAAGGGTTGAATAACTAAAATGACTGACTGATTTTCAAAACTGTTTTAGCTTTTTTTGTCCCTTGACCCATTGATTAATGGATTTATTGATCAATTGAGTGCTTTGGCTGTATGTCACATTGACAGGCAGTCTGGTGCTGGATCAGTGAGTTTTGTGAGCGATGACCCCCAGTGTGGCTGTGTGGTGTCAGACACACACACACACACATACACACACACACACACACACACACACACACACACACAGAGGAGCATAGGTGACAGGTGTGTGTTCAGTCAGTCCCACCTGAGCTTCTTTGTCTCACCTCTGGTTTCACTTCATCCTTTATAATACACACCTCGCTCTTTCTTTCTTTCTTTCTCTCTCTCTCTCTATGTGTGTGTGTGTTTCTCCGTCTCTGTCTCTCCCTGTTTCCTGTGCTTTGTTTCAAGGCTGAGGCTTGCGTCACACATTCCACTTGGCATATGAAGCCCTTATCCTGTTTAGAGCCTGGAGTGAGAGAGGGAGAGAAAGAAAGAAGGGAGGAGAGAGGGATGTGGATGTGGGGGGTGGACGGGAGGAATGAGGGCGACCTCTCTCTCTCCTTTTCCCCTTCTCTTACTTCACACTCTTAAATCTCTCTAGAAGAGTTCTAAAAAGATGAGCGGATCTCTATTTGTCTTTATTTATTACGTATTTGTCTTTCATTAAAGCACTTAGATATGCACACACGCCCCAAACACCCCACCCACCCCTATGCCTTTTTTTTTCCTGAATCAACATGCTGATGTTATCTGGTGGAACAGAATGCGCAAGAGTGTGTACAAACACACACACACACAAACACACACACACAGCTCAAAGGGCATGTCCTCAGGAACATTAGGGCTAAACATTAAACTCCTGCTGCTGAAGAGTTGGTGAAGTAGAGGGAATCAGGACACCATGGTCAACAGACAGCCATAAATGTAAAAAGCTGTAACTTGTTACACAACTTCATATGCGTGCCAGCACACACACGCACACACACACACACACACACAGAGCGGTGCTGTGTGTCTGTTACTGCTTTTAAACCACTGGATTGAGCCACTGTGACTGTGTAGCTCTCTCTAACCCCCACCCCTGCCCCCGCCCTGGCCCCCTCCCCATGTTTGAGGTTCATTGAAGTTTTGTCATATTTTGGTCGAAACCCACTTCGTTTTCTTCCCTGTTTCTGTCTCTGCCTTGTTCTTTCCACTTCCATTTTGACATAGTTTGGTCAGAGCGGCTGTTTTCTTTGCCCTTTCTCTCCTTCAACCCCCCCCCCACTCTTTTCATTCTTTCGGGCAAGGGAGTTGCAGTGTGTGTGTCTGTGTGTGTGTGTCAGACAGGAAACCGCAGGCCCCCTGCAGCAGCACCCCCCATTTGGCTTCACTCTCCTCCTCCTCCTCCTTCTCCTCCTTCTCTTCTTTACACCCCCCGACCCATCACGCAGTGTGGAAATAATAACAGTGGGACTAAACTCTGAGGGCTTCCGCTTCTCCCCTCTCCTTCTCTCCTTCTCTCTTTCTCTCCTTCTCTCAGTTGTCTGGAAAGCCTCAAAACTTTTGCTCTCTTTGACAAATACAGTTTGAGGTGCATACACTTGTGTGTGTGTGTGTGTGTGTGTGTGTGTGTGTGTGTGTGTTACTGTGTTTGAGCCTTGTATCATCTCCAGTGTGTCTTTAAACGTGTGTGTTTGCTTGTGTGTGTGTGATGATGGATCCTGTTTCCCCTCCCCTGCTGACGGCCCCCCTCTGGCTTCCCCCCGAGGTCTGCAGCCCCACAGTCTGCTGGAGAGGAGCGGAGAGGGGTGTATATGTGTGTATGTGTGTGTCTGTGTCTGTATGTGTGTGTGTGTGTGTGTGTGTGTGTGTGTGTGTGTGTGTAAAAGGATGGGAGGAGAGGGCTAGGCGGCTCAGATGAGGGAATAGGAAGCCAAAATAAGAGGATAGGGGGCTTCGGCAGGGGCCCTTACAGTGAGGAGTCAGGAGTCGTTATCAGGGGAGTCAGGGGCAGGAAGTGAGGTAAGGGTCAAAATTAGGGAGCAGGGAGGTACAGTAGGGGGTGAGGGCTTAAAAGGAGTCAATTTGAGGGAGCTGAGGGCAAACAGAGAGGAATATCGGAGGTGAGGTCAGAAAAAGGAAAAGTTAAACGCCGGAATATTAGTTCGTCACCTTAATGAGTCACGTAATGGATCTTAAGTTAAGAGTGCATCTTCTGAGGGGTGTAAATAGGTAACGAGGGGTGAGTCAAGCTACAGAACGTACCTGAGGTTCTACGCTGTGAGTGATGATGTGAGCGAGTGTGATCAAAGTGACAGCCGTGTTGCAGGGGGCTGACATGAGGTGAGAGCGGCAGGGTAAAAGAGGTGGTCAAGACAAGAACGGGTGGAAAGGCTGCGAACTGAAGGCTCTAAGTGTGTGCGTGCGTATGTGTGTGTGTCTGTTGCGGCATGTTCTTGGACAAAGCTGTTGTCTGGAGGTTTCTGGTCTCTCTGGTGATCTCATCATCTCCAGCCTGTTGCCATTAGAGTGTGAGTGTGTGTGTGTGTGTGTGTGTGTGTGTGTGTGTGTGTGTGTGTGTGTGTGTGTGTGTGTGTGTGTGCGCATGCAGCCCCGTTTTGTGTCTGTTGGAGCCTGTGTGCGAGTCTGTAATAATTTAGCCCCTTTAGTGATTTAGTGTGTGTATTCTGTCGAGCTAGCAGAAAGTTGGTGTGCGGCTGTGAGTGTGCATGTGTGTGTGTGTGTGTGTGTGTGTGTGTGTGTGTGTGCGTGTGGTTGAGTCAGTAGCGAGGGACTCCAAGCCACAATATTTTCCCCTTCAGTCATGTTGTTTTATATCATTCATAGAGAGGGAGAGAGAAAGAGTGCGGCCTGGTGTGCGGTTCAGATAAATACAGTAGTAAAGACGTGAGTGATTGCTGAGGAGCGAGTGGAGAAGAGGTGCAGGAGTCCGAGGGTGGAGAGTGAGAGAGAAAGAGAGAGAGAGGGTGTAGGAAGTGTTTGCTGAGTGGGTTGGGGTTGAGTACACAGTAGCTCTACTGACCTAGAAGGACAATATTTGCAGACCACACTTGACATGCACAAACACACACCCACATGTAGCGCACACATAGGGAGAAAATACTTCTCAACAACTCCAAGGTAGAGCTCCTTGTTTGCCAAAAAGGTGCAGCACACGCTGGTTCCTTCACGTCACAGTGTGGGATTTGATATTTGAAATGGAAATGTTCCAATGACGCAGAGGTGCAACAGTTGTCTGATTTCTATCTGGCAGAAAGAGTTTGCCATCCTCCTTTAGTGGCATTTGACCTGTTGCAGAACCCAGCCTGTCAGAGGATCAGCGCAACTAGGGCTGCAACTATTTTTTTTATTATTGAGTATTCTGTAGATGGTATTCTTGATTGATCTGTTCATTTAGCCAAGTTTTGGAATTTTACGTTTCTGCAAAATAACAAATACGCTACTTTGTACATTTCATATCATATCAGTGTTTCTAAAGTGATGTAGTATTATCTGGAAGTGGAGGTGACTGTAGATGGCACCTAAGCTGCAGACCAGTGTTAAAGAGCAACAAATAAAATGCTGTGCTTCTAGGAGGAGGTATTATATTCTTCGAATTTGGCACAAACATCAACTTGGACTGAATAATAAATTGATTGAATTTTGGCTGTCAGAGGTAAAAAGTTGCTGTGACCTCACAAAACATGTTTTTTTTAAGTCAATAAGTTACTCAGGGAGTTATTTTTATTCATTCATTCAGACATTTAAACAAAGTTTTGCTTTAGACTTTGTTATATTCCAAATTTTAAATATTAAAAGAAGATTTTCATTTTTATTGTAAATACATATCGGTTCCAAATATCGGTTATCAGTCTCATTAACTACTAATAATCGGTATCGGCCCTGAAAAACCAGTACCAGTGTAATCGTAACATATCGGTGGTTTGCAGAAACGCACAATGTCTATTCTGGCAAACGGGTTGGTTGATTGATTGTTTGGTCTATAGAATTTCAAAGATTGTTAAAAAATTGCCAGTAGCATTTCCAGTAATGTCTTAAAATGTCTTTGACCGGCCAGCATTTGAAGATATTCAATTTGCCATCACACAAGACAAAGAAAAGTAGCAAATTCCCACAAGTGAGAAACCTAATCAGGGGAACGTTTTAAGAATTTTGGTTGAAAAATTACTGAAAGGATTAACAAATTATCAAAACAGTTCAAAATCACTGCTGATTCATTTTCTGTCAAACGACTACTTATCATCTGTAATTACAACACTGATTCGTACACAAATCAACAAGCTCCAGCTGCAGATTGTCTTTCATCTCTGGAGGCTTTATGGTATGTGGAGGTGTACTGAGGCAGAAGCTGCACCGCTGAATTCAATTTATTTCCTGTGATTGTCTAAGCTTTCAGTGTCTCATTGTATTTATTGTGTTATGATACACCCCAAGGGCAAGTTTGTCTTTTTCACAAGGACGCTCTCCCCTCTCATCCTGCTGTCACATGTTGCCTGTTCGTTTCCCAGTGTGGTAAACCCAAACCACCTGGCAATCACCTCCACTCAGATTAAAACAAATCATGACTTATCCGCCGCTGCTGCTACTATTCCACTGAGATCTCTGTCACCTAAATTGCCCCAAACCAATGACAGGTTGACTTAGCCCACTAAACTCTTTGTGTCTCAGACTACATAAAACATCTTTTTCACCTCCATGTAAGGTGGCCCGTGAGAGAGAATACAGCATGACAGGTAAACTCGCTGACAGGTGAGAGGAATGGTATGTTCTTTCGAGGATTTTAGTGAAGTGCTGCAGGCGTTTGCTCCAGTTTCTGTCAGAGGTGAACTCGGATATCTTATAAAGCACCTTTATATTGAGCACGTGAACATAAAGGTACGTACGTGCATGTGCAGATACGGCTGAGGTACAAAAGCGTGTTCACAGGTACACACATGTAACTGTAAATCTCCCTCCAGCTGAGCCCTGCAGTGACAAGGAAATTTGCATTTTAGAGTTGAGAGGAGGCTCTGAGTCACTCATGTCTGAGTCCACTGAAGTATGTTTGTTTTTGATGGGTGTTATTTGTTTCACACAGCGGCTTATCGAACTGGTGTGTGACTCATACACTCAGTCACACGTGTTTATCAGGCTACAGAGGGAGATGGGAGGGAGATGTTTTGGCATTTTTAGATCAGTTTGACAACTTTGCCAACCTGTGTAACCCTTAAGAAAGGAGCAGTAGCAGCAGAGATGTATAACTAAACACTGGTCCCCAGTATGGCTCCCATTTATTCCAATAGGGTTGCTCACCAAGCACATATGCGCCAAAAATTTTTTTAGTATTTGGGTTTACTTCCACAATTTGCAGCACACTGAAAATGTGCAATAGTGTTTCTCCTGCTGGCCCCACCTGCAAATCCCTGCTCAGCTCATAGACCTTACATTGTGATGACGTCAGAGATTCTTAAAATAATTTTTCACAGCAAAAGCAAAGTAAGATTTAGGGGATTTAGCATTGTCTAGTGGAGAGGATTGCAAATTGCAACCAGCTGAAATTTATTCCACTTAGAATTTCGAAAGCATTTTTTGTTAAAGAGGTTTTACTTGGAGCCGAATTATCCACTGAGGTCTCTTCTTCTTCGAAACAAACAGACCAAGTGACTAAATAATTAGATAAAAACAGATAAAAACACAAAGCAGTTTTAATTTGCAAATGAGTGTTTCTCCAATGCTGTTTGGTGTGTCAGAGAAAAGCCACTAATCCTGTCGCTGCTCAATGCAAATGTCCCTATCTAGAGCCACTGGTTGGTTTATCCATTCTGGGCTACTGTAGAAACATGGCGGTGCAACATGGTGACCTGTTGCACCTCTGCTCCATAGGTAGATATAAATAGCTCATATAATAAGGTGACGAAAACATGATTCTTCATTTTAGGTGATTACATACTAAAGAAAACATAATCTAATATTATATTGAATTTCTGCCAATATATCCTACTAAATAATACAGACTGGACATTTAAGTGTGTATTAATGTGCAGTATTTGTCAACTATTATAACTAACATATCTTCTATTATTGCAACAGTGTGTTTGCACAGTAGCAACTATTGTTGTCCCACAGAGAGTTACAGTTGTTAACAAACACATTAATAAACATTTAAATCTGCTTGCAACTACATTACAGTGTGGTGTGAACTCTTTATTAAATAAAATAAAATACACTTGTTATAAATGCTCAATAGAGGGACTTAAAGTAAAGTCTTACTTCACAATTTGGGGGTTTAGTTGGTGGCTCAGATAAAACATATATTTGAAGATGTTCTTGCATGTCCATACCTTGGACTGTGGAGACTTGTGATGTCTCTTTTTAAAGCTTTTTTTGGACATTTTGTACACTAAGTAATTTAATCCAAAAATCATTATCAACAGATGAATTAATGATGATGGTTAGTAGCAGCCATACATGTTGAACATTGGGCTGGAAGCTGTGATTCTATCATTTGGGCCTGTTTTCTGGTGCTGTTCCTTTAGTGACACTGTGTCTTCTTGTTTGCAAAAGTGAGTCAGAGAAGTGTGTCTTGCAGCACTCTTTCAATACAAGCACTTGCTGCATCAAAGTTTTTTAATTAGCAGAGGGGAAATATGACATGAGGCAAAGATAGACACAAGGTGTGGGGACTTCCACAATGCACATTAATTTTTCAAACCCAGTCTGTTGGACATTTTAGATTTCTTGTGCCTGTCGGGAAAATACCTGTGTGCTGTGTGTACTGTTCACTGTACACCCACTCTTTTGTCCTTTTTTCATGATCTTTCTGTTTGTGCTTCATACCTACTCTTATTTCCGCCCCTGTGTGTAATTCACAACCACAATAGAGTAACTGCTTGACCTCTAGTTGAACTACAAAACAATAGAAACCCGGATTAGAAAAACACACCCTCAAAGACAAATGTACACATACACGCACATGCACACGCGCCCCACCTGAATGCAGTCTCTTTGTCTCTATGGAGCCGTGCAAAGGGTGGGGCTTTAGTCGTCATGTTCACACCCTTCCTGACCCAGCGAGTGAGCATCCTGCTTTCCTATTGGTCTGTTGCCCATCTGGACTCTGCGTGCATGTACGTGTGTGAATGTGTGTGTGTGCGTGTGCGTGTGTGTACTAGGGTGTGATGGCCTGTGTTCTTGCCCATTTGTTAATAATTAAAGGCTAACTTGTCTCCAGACTGTGGACTTTAATCAGGTCATACACACACAGATTCCCTCAGGGTACATTCTTTGACAGTTCATGTTGCTGCTTAATGCACCGGTGAACACACACACACACACGCAATCACGCTCATAAACACCGTAGTTTAGGCACAAACACAGAGTCATCGCAGCTGCACCTGGCCATTCAAAGCCAAAGTAACTGGAACCACCTTTGAAACCTCACACGCTTTTGATCCAAACACTTGACAGACCTTTATAGGTGGTGTGTGTTTCTGAGATGTGGGAGGTATCGCTGTCTCGTCTTTGTCAATGGGCAGTTTTTAGCCACAACACACCTGGAAGTGTCTCGTAGTGTCATAAAACAGCCTGCCAGACAGTGGACAAGATGGACTGTGAGAAAAAAAGAGCTTCTGGTTGAAAGTAGAAAGTAGAGAGGAGGAGGAAAGGATGTGTAAAACTGACAAAAAAAGGCATTTGGTTATTATCTAACGTGATTAACTGGAAGTGAGGTCGACAGTGCTCTCTCTCTGTCTCTCTCTCTCTCTCTCACACACTCACACACACACACACACAAGAGCGCGCACATTACAGACACCTATACTTAACTCCAGACCCTTGTCTAGCCATCCCCTCTACTTTAAGTGATTTACTCTTCATTACTTCTCAAAGACGTGTGTGTGTACTCGTTCTTGCTTCACACTGAGGACCGAAAGACATTTTTAACAGGACATTTTTGGAAAATGAGGACATTTTAGCCAGTCATCACTTCTTCAAAGGCCTGTTTTAGAGCTCAGAGCTTTTATAGTTGAGGTTAGTCTTGTTAGTGTTAGGGTTTATAGTTGAGGTTAGTCTTGTTAGTGTTAGGGTTGAGATTAGGCATTTAGGTAAGGGTAAGGGGCAAGGGAATGCTTGATGTCAGTAAGGGTCCTCAAGAGGATAGAAGAACAAGAATGTGTTTACATGTTAATGTTTGTCCCAGAGGGAGATATTGTCCTCTTGACTGCACTACATCTATCTGTCAGCTATAGTTACTTTTCATATTATTATTCCACATTCCTTTACAACCTTTTTCGGCTTTTGACCACTTCCAAAAAGAGCAGGGTCTCGCTGAGGCCCCCTTGTCACATTTCAGCTGTCTGTATGAGCTGTTGGCTGTTCCACCAAAGAGACACTTCCCCTCTAAACTTCTCACATGGTTTCGGTTAAACAACAGTTTTGAGGCCCAAAGACGTAAAACATGGCCAAAACTTCACACACAAAAAGTCAAAGGTTAGAGAAAAGTGTAAAATATGAAACCAAATTTATGTAGCACAACTTTTTTTTTTCTTTCTGCTGACCCCGTTAACCATCTCACAACCCCCGAGATTTATCTTGTGGACACTTTAGAGGGTCCTGACCCCTAGGTTGGGAATCACCGGACTATCAGTCATAGTAAAGTACTTTTTCTACTTCAGATACTTAAGGTATATTTAGGTAATAATAGTTATGTACTTTTCAGTGTTTCCCACAGAATTAGAGTGTATGTGTAACCATGGCGGGCGGGGAATAAACAGTTATGTTTCGCTTTCAATGGGCCTGATGTTCTGCTGCTCCATCTGTGCCCAGAGTGCACTCTGCGCTCCAAGAGTGTGATGCAATCAATAACTAAACAGTATATATATTTCAACAGCACCCCTAATGAACGGTCCAGCTCCAAAAATAAAAAGTCTATTTATGTGCGACACATGTTTTTAACGTGGCAGGCTGACACAAATAAATAAATGAGAGGGAAGCCCTGCTTTTACTGAAGTATGGTTTTAAAAGTAATGGAGTATATTGGAGAATATTTTGACTTAAGCGTAGGTAAGAAGGTACCACCACTAGTTATGAATTATTGTTGGGTGCCATGCTAAATCATTGCTCAACATAAAAGAAGATAAAATGACAAAATGAGTGTGTTCACGCATTGTTATGTATTAAATGTGTTTACTAATGGCTTTATTTGGGTCTTTTATTTTTTAGGAGCCTGGCCTATGCAGCCATGCTGATGTATGACTACCCTCTAAAGACAGACATGGAGTCGGTAAGGCGTGTGTGTGTAAATGTAGCTTTAGGTGCTTGTGTGTGTGTGTGTGTGTTTGTGTGTGTGTGTGTGTTCCCATCATGCCAAAACATGTTTTTGATACCATATAGTAACTCTGACCTACACACACACTTCTGCTACGTGTCTAGACAGACTGGTTCCCACATTCCAACTCTTCCTGGACAAACAGGCTGCTGTACAGTGGACATTTGCATACAATGGGTGCAAATACTGCCAGGCAGCAGGCTAATGAACACCCATACACACACACACACACACACACACACACACACACACACACACACACACACACACACACACACACATACGCACACTGTAAGCTGAGACATAACAGTTATCCGCTCCCAAACAGAGCTGGGTTTAAGTTTTTTGGCTGGCTCTAGTTGTTTGTGTGGCAGTAACATGTTTTCCGTGTTATTCAGCACAGGACGGAAATTTTTAACTGCTCTTTTGTCTCCCTCTGCTGCTTCCTTCTTCTACATCCTTTCTTTCTTTCCCTCTCTCTCGCAGTCATTCTACTCTTCGTTAGTGAAAACCCCGGAGCCATACGGCGTGATCTTCTCCCATCCTGCCCACCTCTACCACCCCACGCAAATGCACGCCTTCACCCAGTCCCACACCCCCAGCAACCCCACACACACCCAGCTGGAGCCAGTGGACCTGTCAGTCAGCAAGCGTTCCTCCTCCACCTCCTCGTCCTCCTCCCCTCCCTGCTCCTCCGCCTCCTCCCCAGCCTCCTCACGCAGCTCCCCGCCTTCCCCCTACAGCACGGCGAGCCGCGCCTCCCCTCGCTGCTCCCCCCCACACTCCCAGCTGCGCTCCTCGCCCTCCCACGCTCTCCCTCCTCCCACTCCTTCACTTCCTTACCCCACCATGGTGGCTCCACTGATCAGCTCTGGATCCGGAGTCATCCAGGGGTCGGGGGTGATGGTGTCTCCGGTCATGGTGCCTCTGTCCGTCCTCTACCCGTCGCCACTCCACCTGCATCAGCCCATTATGGTGAGCCCACCTGTCGCCGGTGATGACGACCATCATCGAAGCAGGGAGCACAAGACAGGTGAGGCCTCGTTTATCGATTTAATTATTTTAGTTTTCAATAGTTTAATTAAGCTTTCTTAACATGACATACTGTATGTGTTGCAAACAAACACATACACATAACACTTAAACATCAGTGTACAAGTGCTGGCTTACTTTTTCTCCAAGAAAAGAATAGTAGCACAATGAGGAAGTCCTTTTTTATTTCCTCTGTTTTTAGAAATCAACTTCAGCAGATTCTTGTTTCTCAGGAAAGCCATATTTGTCATTTGTTCCTTTTTTTTTTGGTCAAATGAAGGTTAAGTGCTGTTATTCACAGAGGTCATCATCTCTGAATCGCTTATATTTGATACACAGAGAATAACAAAAAGCATACATAAGTGATAGATACATTTTAATATTAGTGTTTGTTTTTAGTGCCCTGACCTAGAGGGCCATTGCATATTTTATATCTGAGATTATTTTAAAAAAATGAAGAATAGAAGGAAAAAAACTTCTTCTATTTCTTAGCTGAGGCCTTGCTGATTTAATCTTAATTTGATGTATAAAATATTGTGTTAAAGGGATAGTTCGGATCTTTTGAAGTTGGGTTGCATAAAGTAAAACATATTCATTTTATTACAAACAGTGGGTGTCAATCAGCACACACTTAAGTTTGGAGAAGCAAGTTGAAGCCTGACACAGAAACTAAGCAACGTACTGCCACCAAAAAAAATCCTAAAAATTAATATTGGTTTAAGTGTACCATATATTTATGTTTTCTCCGCTTTACCTTAATGTCAGGCAGTGATTTCCGAAAGGGAAATGAAGTCGTTAAATCGCTCCATTCAAGGCCAGACTCCGTAGAGTACAGTAATTTAACATCACTGAACACAGGAGCTGCTGGTCTGCCGCTGCCCCAGTCAGCTGTGAGACTGAGTTATTGTGTGACTTTGGCATTTAAAAGGCTTAGTTCAGATTCACCAAAGTCACACAATAACACTAACTAACTAACTGATGGAGAAAGCAGTACACCAGCAGCTCACATATCAAATTCACTGTTTCTCTTAATGGAGTCCGGTGACTTTTAAAGGGCACAGATTGGGAACTGAAGCCATTAACAGTTATTATGAGACCGAAATTTAAAGCGGTGAAATCAATATCAATATACACACAGCATCCCATCCACAGTAGTACAATGCTTAGCCTCTGTGTCAGACTGCTTCTCCAGACTGGGGTAATACCGACAGACATCTACTGTATGTAACACACTAACTATGGAGTACCTCATGCACTTAAAAAAATCCACACTACCTCTTTTATGTAAAGAAGTTCAGACGATGCCGCAGAATTGACCATACTGACCAGCAATTTCTATCTGCCCAGTTCATTGTGGCGACGCCCACGACCTGCACAAGCCTATCAAAACGGAGCCTCGCTCTGAGCTCGCTCATGACCTCCACAGCAGCCACGAGATGAAATCATCAGTCATCAGGATACCACACGAATACGGGTGAGTGACACTCATACAAGTTTTGAAAGAAGCACCAAAAGTTTCACAAGTTTCAGTGTCCGCTGCAGCGCTTCCCCTTTAACTTTATGTGAAAGTCGTTCTTCTGGTGATCTTTCTAAAACTCAGGTGCAAACCCAAGACTATCAGGCTGGGTATTGTTTGAATTACCAAAAAGTAGAATTTAGATCAGGAAAAATCTTGAAACTGAGAATATGGACCAGCATTCAGTTTATAGTCCAGACATCATTTGTGTCACTCCTAACATCTCTCAGTACTCTTTTCTGTGCAGTTATACTCGTGTCTAAATCCTGAATGTGAGAAGTGACATTTTCAACACATAAACAAAAATCTGAAAGTACCTCAATTATATTTTGTTTCAAAATTATTAGCATGCAAAGAATTATTTCTAAATTATTTATTATTTGGTGGAAATTGAGTATAATGTTTAATTTGTTTTCATTGGTGTACAATAAACCTGTAATCAAGAATCATTGTGTTTCCTTCACCTTAGAATGAGTCATTTATGTGTACACGTGCAGAGCGGTTCTCCTCCATGGAGTCTGCCATGTTGTTTCTGATGTAGCCCACAATGGACAAACCAAAAACTTGCTATGAAAAGGTCCATTTGTGTTTTGGTGTTTTTGCAATAGCCACAAGAGTTCTCCTGCACACATGGCACACGGAGGAAGTTTCAGTCAGATGCAATCTGCAACCCCACCACTAGGTGCCACTGAATCCTGCACACTGGACCTTTCATTTATGCTCAGCACATTTAATTTGCTTGTGTCCACATCAATACACAGTAACTTACCGATTCATTTGTCGTCCAAAAAATTCCTGCTCTGTACATTCTTATTTGCACAGTCTCTCAAAATGAGGAGCTCAGGACACAGATGTAATGCCATACATTTCAGCAAGCTCTGAGGCAGAAAAATAAGGCTGATGCGGAATCACGTAGATCACGTAATAGACACCCCCCCCCCCCCCCATTTAATTTAAACCCAAAGTTACTCATATTTAAAGGATGTGGCTGCTTTGAGTTTCAGGCTGCGTGCCGATAATGTCCTCAGCTTCCAGTCAGATCCACCCCTCACTCCTCGAGAGCTCCAGCCTCCAGAGTTCACAAACCAATGGGTAATGTCGCGGTTGCTAAGTTAATTATTTTTAGAATCTATGTCTGTAGGCCACTTAGAGATCGTTTTTTACAGAGATAACAGGACCAGTAACACAACTATTTGTCCCAAATGACACATGAACACACTGACTCCACTGTAGGCTGGGTATGTCAGGTTCCCTCCTTCCAAGGTGGCGCCTTTTATTGTCTTATTTCCAGTCCTGTCTATCAGCCACACCTCACTGCAGTTCCCTCTCCTTATCGCAGTCTCATCAGCTGTACAGCTTTATATCAGCCATCTTCATCCTGTCACCTTCTTCCTCCTCCCCCTCCCTTCTTCCTCGCTCAGCACTTCCTGTATTTTGCAGCGCTCATTGTCTGGCATCTCCCACTCCTTCTTTCCTTCCTGCTTCCTCCTCCTCCTCCTCCACACCTCCCGTCCTCATCTGTTTTCATTCCCAGAGGTTCCTCTTCTAAAAAATAACGGCTCTTTCCCCAAAGGAATAATTGCATGTCGGTTACACATGTAATAGTCAGGGAATGCTGCCAGTTAGTTCTTGCTTGTGTGTGAATGGATTGTATTATAAGGCCCCCTCCCCGCCCCATCCTTTACTGTAGATGTCAGTCAGGGCGGTAACCATCACAGGCCAGCGTTGCCCTCGGTGATTGTGAAATAACTGGACCCTTAAGAAAAAAAAGGGTGTGTCGTTATCTGTCATCACCTCATTTCTCAAAACACAGGAACAATGTAAATATACTGTATATACGGAGGGGATATAGGTCAGGTTTGCTCAAAGTGTTTAATAATAACGGGTTAGGCCCTGTGTGTGTGTGTGTGTGTGTGTGTGTGTGTGTGTGTGTGTGTGTTTGTGTGTGTGTGTGTGTGTGTGTGTGATAACGGGGGGACTTTCTGCACATTCCTTTACGCAGAACTGATCTGTGAGAGATTCATATTTCAACACTCGACACCTGCTCTCAACTGCCACTTACACACACACACACACACACTCACACACACTAATAATAGTGCAGAAAGACAATTCATTTTTGTTCTCTTTTTTTGACCGATAAACACTAAAATTTGGCACATTTCTACTCTATTCTCTTTTATTGTACTAATTTGTCAATTGATGAATTTAACGCACACACAGAAACACACACACATGCTCATTTATGAGTTAAGTGCAGAGAGACAATTCATTCTTTTTTCTGACAGAGAAAAACTAGAAAATGGCACTTTTCTACTCTATTCTCTTCCAGTCTTTTGTGTTCTACTCATTTATCATTTGATGAAACTTAACACACAGACAGTTATTAGAAAGCTGATCAGTTTTCTGACTTGTAGAGTTGATTTTTCTCATTTTCAGCTGTGTGTCAGCATTGGTGTCAGTTTCCAGTGAATGGGTCGCTGAATGGTTATGAAAGCATGAGAGAGGTGACAGGACAAAGCAAAGGCGTGGTAGACTGGAAAAAGGCGGGAGGTGTTTTTTTCAACTTCCTGACTGGTAGAAGTTGTTATTGCATCGCAGAGTCGCTGCAACCAAATTAAACTTGCATTAAATTTCGACATCACCAAGCAGGCGGCTGCGGTGTGACACCAGCGCCCTCTCCTGGTGGAGCAGTGGACTCTAACAAATTCTCTCTCCTCCGTGTCTCTTTCAGGGGCAACAACCCGTCAGTAATAGTTCATTCAGGCGCAAAGCATCCTCTCCCCGCCGAGTCTCCGGACACGCTGAAAAAGCGGCGGATTCACCGCTGCGACTTCACCGGCTGCAACAAAGTGTACACCAAGAGCTCCCACCTCAAAGCACACCGCAGGACACATACCGGTAAGAGTCTGCATTCACACACAAGCTGCAATATAAAGTTTTTGATCTATTACAAGCTTTTTTTTTCCTTAGGGACTGTTCTTTATTTTTTAACTTCTTTTATTAATTTATTGTTTTATTATTACCCTGCCCAAAGCTGTTTTTCTTTTTTCTTATCTTTTAAAAATTTTGAAGAGATTTTGACACAATATCAGTTTAGATTTGATTATTTTTCCTGTTGGAAGCATACGATTGGTTCAATATTTGAAAATCTAACAATGATTTTTCTTTTTACAGTTTTATACAGGTATTAAGTTATTCTAGTTGTATGTATTTATTTAATGCGTTGTTTAGTTTTTGATATTTAAGTCTTTTGTAATACTGTCACTTTATCGTACACTGCTGGATCTGAGTCACAAGTTTTGTGCTTTTCATGTGTCAGCATGTCCAGAATGACATTAAAATGAACCTTGAACCCTCTGGCTATGACAAATAGTGTACTTTTGGCAATTTTTAAGAAAAAAAATTCCCTCCAAACCCTTTGGCAGGTTTTGGGGTTCAGAGGGTATTGACAATAAAAACAAAACACACCCATTTAATGTTGTATGTCCCTCCCCTAAGCCAAAATAAAAAAAAACGTAAGTCGCTCCACAATCCTTAAAACTTATTTGACATACAATGCCCTTTTTGCACTACCCGTTCCCCCGTCATAAATAACAAACAGTCCCTTACATTTGGTTATTTTGACAGACAGAAGTTTAGTTGCGTATGACATGTTCAAGAACCGTCAGACATTTGAAAAACTAAAGATCATTTTTGTCGTTACACTTTCTGGCTATAATAATTGCTGTTCGTTTGGCAAGTTTGAAAGAAAATGTGCCTTTCAAACCAGCCGTAAAGTTTTGGGGTCCAGAGTTTATTTTAAAAAAACACAATAAATACAAAAAATTAAAGTTGTACGTCCATACTTTAAACCAAAAAAAATTTATAAATTGCTAATAGTGTTTTAATATTTATTTATTTAGTGTAAATTATTTGATATACCTCCCTTGTTTTGCACCACCCCCTCATAGATAACTAACTGTCCCTTGTTTTTTCTTGCTATGTGCAGGAGAGAAACCCTACAAGTGCATGTGGGAAGGCTGCACGTGGAAGTTTGCACGTTCGGACGAGCTGACAAGACACTTCCGCAAGCACACAGGAGTCAAACCGTTCCAGTGCCCTGACTGTGAACGCAGCTTCTCGCGCTCTGACCACCTGGCGTTGCACAAGAAACGCCACCTGCTGGTGTAAAACCACACAGTGGGGGCTACTTCACAGAAACTGGACTGTACCACTTTGACTTGAGGGGGGGGATTTTAAAAGAGCTGGCCTTGGACTCCAGATGGGGAGTGGGGGAATGTTCCTCAGGGTGCAAGTTTTAGACCCTTTCACCTCATTAGCCTGAATATGAGCTGGTGTCATTGATCATCTAACACCTTCCTGTTTGCAGATTCATCATCAGCTCATTTTGACGTTATAATAGAAATAAGGTTGTTGCACCAGACCTCTGATCAGCTGTGGAAGGTCCAGACACTTTTTTTTTTCCAAAAAAAAAAGAGGTTGCAGCATCTCAGCTGGCCTGAGAGCAGTGCCCTCTTCTGGCCGCAGAACCAAACTGCATCGTCACTCTCTCAAGCTTCTTTTTTTGCATCGGCTCTCATTTTCTCTGCATGCATTCAAAGTAAAGATTGTGTACTCCAACACACACGTTATTTGCTAGCTAGGCCAATATAATGTGAAACTTTTCAGAATGTATCATATCACACCCACTGTGCATCGTGTCACGCATGCACCAGCTTCCTCTTATCAGCTACCTGTGACGTAACGCTAACTCCTCCTTCATGGACCGCCACATTTAAACACCACACACCTCATCTGCCTCTACAAGCTTACATCATGAAGTGACTTTTAAAAAAACAAACAAACAGGTAGCTAATGCTTGCTTTTCTTGTACATATGCACACGTTTAACAGCACACACAGCAAGAAAACATGCACTTAATAAAGCAGCCTCTGTCTGGTGTGCTTTTGGTATTTGGGTTGGGAAAAAAAGGAGGGGGGGCTGTGGGTCTCGTTCATAGTCGGAGTGAAGTGTTTTTTGTGTTTTCATTCAGAAATGTGAAAGTTGCTGCACAGGGGCATTATTGTGTCAGTGAGGAAAAGACACCACTCTGTTGGTTTAAAGGTAGAAGCAATGAAATGTCTCTTATATCAAGTTTATGTATCTAACTGTTGTTTGGTTGATGTGACACCGTGGTAGCCTTTTTTTATTGTATGACACATTTTTATGGGAAAAAATACAAAGTGCAAAGCAGGGACATTTGCCCTTTAACCCTTTGAAACCTGGATTGACATCAGTTTTCTTGTGCTACGTTCAGACGCCTTTTACAGGCATTTTAACCCTTGATACTTGACCAAATTGGTTTTGATTTCTATTTATGATTTAAATAGCTTTAAAGGCAACGAGCAACTTGGCAAGATATTTCCACAAATTGCAAGAAATTAGGAAAAGCTGACAGAAAATGCATTGAAAATAAGTTTAACAAAATCCACACAAACAAAGATGAAGAGAGAAAATTATTGGAAAATATTTTTTTTTAAAGGAAAATTTCCAGGAAACTAACTATAAATATATATTTTAAAACAACTTTTACATTTACATTTGTAGCACTTTTTAAAAGCTGTTTTCCTTTATTTGTTTTTGCAGATTTTCAGGCGATTTTCTTGAAACTTTGTATCTCATTTCTTGCTAATTTCTTGTTGTGTGGCTCAATACTTTTATGCCCCGTTTTTTCAAAGAAATTAAGCCAATATGCTTCGGTTTCAAGGGGTTAATTTTTTTTTTATCAGGATATTATGAGCTTTTATTCCAGCCCGCCATCTTTTTAAAGAAAATAACGTTTAATTCAACAGTTTTCATAATCAGTGGTCATCAGATATATTCTTATAGTACACCATCATTTTTTTCAGCACAACTTCCTGTTTATACAACTTCTGGAGAACAAAATAGATTTGTTTATAGCGTCTTTGTACATGCCACCAATGTGCACTTTATATATATAAATATATAAAACATTCCCAAAGCCAAATATTTTCTAATCACAAATTTTTGTTTTTTTTCTATTCATACATCTGCTGGTCAGTTTGATCGGAAAAATATAACAGATATCTCAGATTGTCATTTCCAATGATGTGTGACCCTTTTATATACAAAGAAAACATACACACAGTGAATGTAGCGGCTCACCTGATCTGCATCTTGCCCCTGGATACTCTTTGCGGTTTTTGCTTGTACATGTTTTTTTTTTTTTGTATTTCTGCAAATATAAGTTGTAATATATACAGTATATATATTTTATAATTGATTATTAAACTGAAAGGGCAATTAAAGGTTTTTTTTTATTAAGCATGATTTTGATACTCTCATAATAATGGATATTATACATTTCTATCATGTTGTGTCTATAATAAACCCTCTCTCTTCTTAATCTAAACGTTGGCAATTCAAAGGGAACATATTAAACTGTGAACATATAACTGTACAGGTCTATCTGCGATGTTGCATTTATTTTAAGACGGAATATTCATACCACTTAATAAACTTATTGATAATATTTGCAGAATGGAGTGCTGTGTCTATGTTGCGCGTTCGTGTTGAAAGTGTTAATGGAGGGGGTTAGAACATTAACTGATAGAGAGATTTTAAAATAATAATAATAATAATAATAATAATAATAATAATTAAGTGATTTATCAAAAAAAACATACCAAACATCTGCTGGTACTAGCTTTTCAAATATGAATATTTCCTCTCATTTACAATTTCATATCATTATAAGTTCAATATCTTTGGGTATTCCGTTGACTTAAGCTTCAACCTCGGTTTATTTAAGGTGCAAAATCCCCCTTATCTGAGTCTTGACTTAGCTGTACAATAGTACATAGCAATAGTTATAAGAGCTATTAATACCAAATAATATAAATATAACAGAAGGCAAATAGATCCATGGTCTCAGCACACATTATACATATACACAAAAGACCACACACTCATTCAGGTGGCATCATCACCTTTGGGATGTTATTGTTATTATTATTAGTAGTAGTATTGTTAATATTATTATTATTATTAATATTAATATTATTATTATTATATAGCAAAAAAGACTGATGTTACTATCTATAGCCTAATTGCACTTTTTTTGTTTTTTGGTGTGTTGTGACTTCTTGCTATTTTGTAACATAAAACAACTCAACATTAATGTATTCAGTCAAATAACAGTAAGATGTAGGCTTGTTAAGGCTTTTAAATGTGTATCATAACACAATAATATGGCATCATTATCTCATCATCAGTATCTCTCCAAAGAGCAATTTAAGGTACTGGCAATTTATAATCCTCCCATGTATATATAATTGACATAATGAGTATTCTGTATGCTTCTTTACTGAAACTTAATACGTGAAGTCTTTCGCTTTTTGTAGTGTAGCTGTACACAAGAATTATCCTTGAGATAAAGTTATTTATAATTATTATATGTCAAATAATAATAATGCAAGAGGGGGAAAAAAACAGGGCTCGTCCGGGATTTGAACCCGGGACCTCTCGCACCCTAAGCGAGAATCATACCCCTAGACCAACGAGCCACTATTGATAACAGGCGGAAATGTAGAGTACTTAAAGTATAATAACCCACATGGTTCGTCCCTTTCTTTGTTTTATTTATTTTTTTTTAGTTACTCTACATATTTATTCTTGAGCTCGAAATGCAGCAACGCAGATCAAAGCAATTGTATTTTTTACTCATTTGTAAGTATCCAGGCGAAGCAAGATATATCCTCCCTCCTACTTCCGTCTTCGTTTCCAACCGCCTCACGTCGTTTCTTTACACGAGCAAAGGGCAGCACGTGAGCAAAGCAGCAGCGACGAATCTCTGTTGTTGGGGCAAATAAAGTGTCACAAAGGGAACATAGATGTAATGTCAGACCCTACAGACTGTTTGAAATCCTGTTGCAGTTCGTGAAACCTGTATTGCGCCTGTAAAAACAGCAGGTAAGAACAACGTTTATCGAGTGGATATTTCTGTGGAGCATTATGTTAAATTAGCTTTTGTATGCACTGCAACTTACTAGCAAACCGAAACTGTGAGCAGTTGTTAGCTGTAGTTAGTCAACACTTGCTCTCTATTTGTCGCTTTGCGAGTGGATTCGCAAACCAGCTGATCTCAATTGTTCCTGAGGCAGTGATTTATCTTGTTTGTTGATACTCTTCGGCGCAGTCACCTACCGGCCTGCCGACGTGGCGGGGCGGAAGAGGAGCCGCTGGCTGGCACCAAACGGGTGAGCTGCACTGTCACTTTCGCAAAATCAAAATTGTCTTTTAGGTTTTTGTCTTTCCTTTGCGTAAAACAAGCGAGGGACACAAATGTGCGACAAAACCGGAGTTTAAGTAGCATGAATTTGTTTCATTGTGGAACATTTGTTTTCTGTGCGCTAAAAGGACCGTAAACGTGCGAATAATAGCCTAATTGTCAAATTCGTTTTCAAACTGAACAGTGGTCTTTGTTGGGCTTGTTGCTCGATATTGCTCTGTATGTTGTCATTGTGTAATAATGTGTTTAAATGGTGTTAAGAGAAGCAGAAGAGGCTGTGACACATTGATGTCATCTATATGAAATTATTGTTTTGATGATAATCAATTTGAGTCATTAGTTGTAGGCTGTAATTTAATCTCTACAAGCTGTGTGGACAGTTTATTAATTGATTAGTACGCACTTAATTTTTTTTATTTCTAATGAAAATATTGTCACATTTATTCTTATTGTGCCACGTTTTGTAGGGTGTAGTCTGTTTTTTTATTGACAAATATATATTGGTAATGTGAGACGGTTTATTTACCATCATATGCAAACAGTTTTTCAGTGATTACGTTGTGCTAAGTGACATTTTGCTGCCAGCAAACAGCCTTAAACAAACTTCAGTGTTTGAAAACATGGAGATGACAGGATTCATGTGGATGCATCTACAGCATGTGACCACTAGATGGTGACGTTGCGCCACGTAATCAATGACGTGTTAAATTGTAGTGATTGATTTTGCACCATGTTTCAGTGCTCTGTACTCCTAATTCTGGCCTCAAAATTTTACATAGTATGCATCAGATATCAAATTGTATTTTTTAATTATTTATTGTAATTGTTGTTGCAAATTATACAGAAGTAACACAAGCGTTTCTGTAGAAAACAATATAGCAACCTGAGTATACTAGCCCACTGTAAATATGAATAATGTAACCTACTGTAGAGACTGGCTTTACACTTCAGTAAATCTTGGATTCATTCAAGGCAAACTAATGGCTGTAATTGGTTGCATCAGTTCACCGCAAAGTTTGTTTTTATTCAAGAAATCAACCATTAGATATTTTATTCTGCTGTAAGTTTAGTCATTGCAAATGAAACAATAATGGAAACATAATGCATTTAAGATTTTTTTAAAGTAAAAGAAGGGGAAAGAATAAATGACAGTGGTAGTGAAGGGATTCAGCGATAGTGCTGGAATGATGGTCCCCTAGGTCGTGCTGTTAAAATAAAGAGGAAATGTTTGCAAATAGCTTTGGGCGGTATCAAGGTGTTATGGTATACTGCAGTATTTAGAAATCCTAAAGGTATGATTTTCTGTACAGGTTAAAATAAAAGATGTAATATACAGATCTTTCTGTTAAACTGAAATGGAGATGCAGCATATTATTGAGATATTTGTGTGAGGCAATATGACATCAATAAACAGATGCCAAAAAGGGATTTTTTAAATTATATAAATATCGATTTTGCAATTAGTAATTCAACTTGTGGTAGCCTCCTAGAATAATAGAATTAGTTGCTTTTTTAAGTCAACTAGACACAAGGTTTACTGCAGTAAAAATGTCTTAAGTGAGATGAAAACTTTATTCTATTAGATAAAACTGGTGTTGACAAATTTTTCCTCTGGGGACATCATTTGCGTCTTTGGAAAAAAGGTAATTAATTTCACTTCATTGCAATACATGTTATTGCAACACTCAGCATATGGCAAGACATTTAAAATCGCAATAATACTGTATTGCGACTTAAGTATGGTGATAATATCATATTGTGAGGCCTCTGATGATTGCCACCCCTCCTGTTAGTTTCTATATATATCCCGTATATGTAAGTAGTGTTTTGGTTCCAGGATACAAAGATTAATAAAGAAGCACAGATCCGCACAACTAAAATTGAATATCTCTCTTCTTCCAGATCACCATGTCCCAGACTGACCCTGACCCCTCTGCTGACATGACCCCCCACCCACCCAGCCCCCTCACACCGACCCTGGCTCCCATCAGGATGTCCCAGAAGCCCCTGCACTGCCCTCAGCCCCTCTGCAGCCTCCTTTGATCCCTGAGAATTTGGACCTCCCAAAGTCCACCGCTAAGGAGACGACCACGGAGGACACCCCCACTACAATGTCCACTTCAGAGGGTCTAACTGACCAATCAGAAGCAGCCGCTGAAGGTCAGGTGATCGTATGTGACCAACCAGTGAGCCTGGAGCCGGACGCTGAGGCTGCAGAGGAGGATGTGGAGGTTTGTAGCTCCAGTTGCTTCAGATTCTTGACATACAGTACACACTAAAACCTGAAACCTGATCCTGGATTTTTGAAGTAATCTAGTAATAATAAATAAAGATATCTTAAAGGGACACTTCAGTGCTTTTCTACCTGGAGCTTATTGTCCCATGTTTTTGCGTCTCAGTGATGTCACCCAGTGTTGCTCTGAAATCTTGTGAGAGGTGACTTTTTGCAGGAAAAGCAAAGGTGGAGAGAGGGAGAAGAGTTTGTTGTGTTGGAGTACAAGTGTCATGGCTGAGTTTTCAGCCGATTTTGACAAAAAGTCTGCCAGATTTCAGAATAAAACCTCTCCTTTAGCAAGACTTGGTGACACATGCTGACAAACAGGCCGGATCAGCAAAAGGTTAGAAAAAGGCGTGTTACTTTTCTGTAGGAATCATTTCCTTAATGTTGTCTGAGCCTGTGAGTGCAATTTAAAAAACTGTCTGTAAAATTAACAGCAAAGCTTTAAAATCATGACGTCACAAAACTGTAAATAGAGAAACAATAAAACAGTGTGCAGTTTACAGTAACATTTTGTGAAGCGCCAAACCAAACAAAACTCTTCATTTTCAATTAAGAACATTTTGAAATAATGATATTTTTTTGTAGAATTTACAGATTACTGTAGGGGTTTTTTACATTTTACAAATGTATGTTATGCTTTACTCTACAAAATGAATAACAAAATGTTCCTGGAATGAATATTAGGACACTGACAAAACAGTTATGTTACCTGCCAATAACAGATATTTGAAATTAAAAGAAAAATAATTCTGACATACTAATGTATAGGTTTTCAATTATCAATCTAATTTGAGGGTTTTTACACATAACATGACTGGTGACAGAATTCCAGGAATTTTATTTTTGTCTTCTAAATGGCTGGTGTAAATTTTACAGTTTGATATTGTTGCAATTGCAACAGTTTTGAATTGTAACATTTACGGGTTGTTCTGTAAAGTTGTCTGTATTTTTTTACAGAATTACTCTGGCCAATAAAAACAACAAAACTTTTTTTTACAGTGTGGCAAAAACAAGCAGTTTTAGTGGACGTAAATTGATGGCACTCAACTGCCCTGAGTCTTTAAAGTGCAGCCTTTTTCTCAGCCACATTGCTTTCTCTCTCTGCAGAACCAGTTTTAAAAAATGTTGTCTCTGTTTTTCACTGAGACAAAAAAAACCATGGGAAAATATTTCTAAATATATATCTATATATATATAAACATATATATTATAAATATATAAATATATCTTTGACATTTCTGTGGTGCTGTTTCTTGTCTATTTCCATTCATTTGTAATATAATAATATTGATCAATATAGCAGCTGCTGCGATTTATCACCAAACCTTTTATCAATATTCAGTTGACCTTAATTAGTTTAATTCACGTTAGCTTAACTTTGATTTAACTGACTCCAGAGTTCATTTTGTTTGGGGCTAATGTTTAAATATTTTTGTAGCAAAAATGCCAGAAATCGTCCATGTAAAGTTCTTTGGTTAATGCCTATAAATACTTTTGATTTGAGTTGACAAGTTACACTTTCTTAGTTGTGGGAATTTGATGCTTTTTCTTTGTCTCATTTGATGTTGAGAGTTTAAAATTTTTAGATTTTGGACTGTGGATAGAATTGAACATGATGAGACCTCAGGGAGCTGTGATCTGACATTTTATAGACCAAAGGGTTAATCAATGAAGAAAATGATTATTTATTGACTTCAGCCTTTGAGGCGAGTTAATCCAAGTATTATATGTACTGCTGTGTCTCTAGTACTTCTAAAATAATGCAGACAAAAGTCAGGTTTCCTAACTGCTGCTGTGATGTGTGTTTGTGTGTGCAGAGGTCACTTCAGGAGAAAGAAAAAGGTTGGGGAGGTTGGAGCTCATGGGGAAAATCTCTTCTGAGCAGTGCCACCTCCTCAGTCGGTACGTCCTTCTCTTTCTTCTTTTTTCTTGTCCTTTCCACCTAACACTCTCTCCCTCCTGATCTCTGAAATCTTTACCGTGTGTGTGTGTGTTTGTGTGTGTGTTCAGGTCAGAGCCTGACCTCGGTTAAAACCAAGGCAGGAGAAGCTCTGCGTCTCCACAGGACCTCAGTAGGAGAGGAGGCGCGAGAAGAAGAGGAGGGAACTGAGGAGGAGGAGAAGAAAGAGGGAGGAGGTGAAAGTGGAGAAACTGACCTGTCCAGCTCTGGGGAGTCCTCTGTTAGTGCTGCAGCTCCTGGCAGGGGTGTCCTCTCTACCATCACACACGCCGTGCAGAACACAGTGAGTGAACACGCTAGCACGCGCACGTGCGCGCACACACACACACACACACACACACACACACACACACACACACACACACACACACTTGTACTTATACCTTGAACTGAATTTAAATGTTTGACTTACTAAGATATATATTACCTCTCCTCGTGGGCTGAACACACTTATTGTGCAGTATAGGCCGAATGTGGCGATCATCTGTAAAAACTGTGTAAATGTGGAGAGTCTTGTTTTTTTGGTTTTTGTTTTGGAAATACATCCATATAAAGTGGGGTCATCTTGTTTTCGGGATGTAGCCTCTTATCCCTTTGAAACCTGATCAAATTTGCTTGATTTCCTTCAAAAACAACTTAACAAGACATGGCCCAAAAATTTGAAATGAAATAAATGAATAAATAAATAGTAAAAAGGTTACAAGAATCATCATTTTCATTTTCTGTAACCGCTTGTCCTCGTAAGGGTCGCGGGGGGGCTGGAGCCAATCCCAGCTGTCATCGGGCGGAAGGTGGGGTACACTCTGGACAGTTCGCCAGACCATCGCAGGGCCGACACATATAGACAGACAACCGTACACACTCACAGTCACACCTAAGGGCAGTTTAGAGTCACCAATTAGCCTGAGCTGCATGTCTTTGGACTGTGGGAGGAAGCCGGAGACCCCGGAGAGAACCCACGCAGACACGGGGAGAACATGCAAACTCCGCACAGGAGAAGATCTGAAAAAAAAAACCCAATAACAAACTAGAAAAGAAAACTACCCAAAAGTTCTGAAAATTAGATGTATGTATTTTATACATTTTATTATATTTTTTTCCGTGTCATCAATTTAAATATGAAATTATCATAACATAGTTTTATGGGCAGTTTATGGGAGGATAATTTTTGAATAGTGCTAATTTTTAAGGTGATTTTCTTGTCACCTTCTACTAATTTATTGCAGTTTGTGGGACACTTCTTGCAAAGTTGGTCATTGCTTTTTTCCCCTGCATGTTTTTGAATGAAATCAAACCAGTTTGCTCAGGTTTCAAAGGGTTAAATAGCTTGCGAAAGGTGTCTGAATTCACCACAAGAAAACTGATGTCGATCTAGGTTTCGAAGGTTTAAATGTCAATACACTGTAATTAAAATTTTTGGTTTTAAAAGTCAAAATGATGAGACAGCAAGTCACCTTTTTTATTATAAGTTAAAGTAGAAACAGACAACTTTTCAACTTTTCCCCCTTAGCATTTCCAAGTAGTATTATTGTTGGCACCGCTACTGCAAAGACATCCAAAACTTTCTGTTTTCGTCAGAGCCGAGCAACTACCACAGTTTCCACCGTTACTTCAGTTCTTCCACCGTCCACCATTTCCATGACTAGAAATAGTAACTGCAAAGAACCTACACTGATACTCTATACTAACTGGGGATAGCTACCGATGGCTTCCAAAGAAAACAAATCTTTTTTTTTTGTTGCACAGTGGTTGACGTTCTTCCTTTGAGCCGTAAATTGAGCCTGGGAGATCACACCTGGTGGTGGACAGAATTGCCCAGAGAAAGCAAGACTCATGGAAAACCAAGCTAAACACTGATAAGGGCCATCATTCTGCAGCCTTTACATTGTGCAATTAACATTTACCTCATAATGATAAGCTACAGCCAAAAATGGAAAAACATGTGAAGAAAGCAATGAACAATTAACAAAAAAATAAAAAATAACCCAAAAATTAGCAAGATGTTAGTAAAGAACACACAAAAATTAGAAAAAATAAATAAATTAAAAAAAAAAAAACAACAACAACAAAGAAATGACCAGGAAAAGGTGTTTAAAATTTTATAATAATTCTGAAATATAATTTTAAATATGTTGTTATAGCAATTATATATATAGTTTTTACCTAGTTGTTTTTCCTCTAGACATTTTTCCCTAGCTTTCCCTTGCAATTCCTGGAACATTCCCCGCCAAGTTGCTTGTTGCCCTTTTCCCCATGTTTTTGAGAGAAATTGCACCAATTTACCCAGAGTTCAAAGGGTTAAATATTTGTGAGGGCGTCAAAAAGCAGCACAAGAAAAGTAGGTTTCAAATGGTTAAAAGATACTGTACTTTTTCACTGATACATCAGTCCAGTTCTTTAATTTTTTGTTATGTTATATCCATCTTTTATTCGGACCAATACAGTACTATCTCAGTTGTGACTTACAGTCACATAATTATGTTTTGGTGTGTAGAGTTTTCACTCGATAAGTCAGAATATTGCCTTCTTATTATTATAGATGTTCCATTTAGTTCCTTCTTTCAATGCCATTGTGTTCAAAAAAATAAATAGCGTTTAACCGCTGTATAGAACTAACCAATTTCCATGTCAAGAAGCCAAAAAAAAAAGATGAAACAGAGTCCATTTTAATTAAGTTTCTAGTAGAGTATCTCGATCACATATATAACACTGCTGACCAGTACGTGGTACTGATGCACAGACTCACACTGTATTTGCCAATACCTATATCAGAGGTATCTGTAATACTCAGTTCAGTTTTGTTCAGTTCAGTTCAATTCAATTCAATTCAGTTCAGTTCAATTCAGTTCAGTTCAGTTCAGTTCAGTTCAATTCAATTCAATTCAATTCAATTCAATTCAATTCAATTCAATTCAATTCAGTTCAGTTCAGTTCAGTTCAATTCAGTTCAATTCAATTCAATTCAATTCAATTCAATTCAATTCAATTCAATTCAATTCAATTCAATTCAGTTCAGTTCAGTTCAGTTCAGTTCAGTTCAAACAACCTTATGTATCCCAGAGGGCAATTCAGTTTTTTACAGTCTACAGACCATCCAACCAAGAAATAAGTGAATAAATAAGGTTGCAAGGTAAAGGACGCACAAGCAGTGAATACCCAGGATAAGAAAATAAAATGTTCATTCCCAGACACTACTGTCGAGGTTTAATAGCCTGATGGCAGATGGAATGAGGAACTTTGAATAACGATTTTTTTTTCCTGAGTGGAGTGAGAATTTTTTTTAATTCCTATTTTTTTTAAATCAATCTCTTCAAGTTTTACATAAAAGAATGAGCCTTCATAGCATGGGGAGTAGTTAAAATACTCATCAATAGTGTTAAGTCGGCTATTGTACTCTGCAGGCAGGGGTTGCTATCAGCAGCTCCACATATGTACTGTGGTTATCAATCAGAATTTTGAAATAGCACCTCACAACATAAATTGATGATTTAATAATTTAATTTAAAGAATATTTAAATGAGTCAAAACAAAACAAAAAGGACTCCTTTCATCATGATATCGACTTGCTGCTCCATAATGTTTGTTGAGGCAAAAGTAATGTCATCATTTAATCAGAGGATTTTTCCAGCATCTAATAATCTTCACTCGGTAAGTCAAAATTTAGACTTTGTACCATATCATCATTTTCCTTTTATTATTTTTGTTTTTATTATTCCTATTTCATATCATTGATTTCTCTGTTGGACCCTCCCTGTCTCTCTTCAGGGTAAGTCAGTGATCAGTGGAGGTTTGGACGCCTTGGAGTTCATTGGAAAGAAAACCATGACCGTTCTTGCCGAGAGTGACCCGGGTTTCAAAAAGACCAAGGTTCTGATGCAGAAGACTGCATCTCTGAGTCAGGCATGTAGACACACTCTCAAAGCTCACACACACACGTTCAGACGCTCACAGAAAACCAATACATCTCCTCCTATCAGATAAATAATGTATTGTGTGTCTGCGTGGGTGGAATGATTTGGTGCTTTTCAGGCCTCTAAACTGACCACTCTGCAGTGGCATTACATTAAGGTTTTGCTGTGGTTTTTACAGATGTTGAAAGAAGCCAAAGAGAAAGAGCGGGCACGTCTGGGCAACCAGCCAATCAGCGCGCCCACTGCTCACTACGGCATTCTGTTTGACGACTACCAGGGCCTGTCACACCTGGAGGCCCTGGAGATCCTGTCCAATGAGAGCGAGGCCAAGGTAGGTCGGAAGTGTGACGAATATCGAGTACATCTGAGAAACAGTCTTTTTAGATTTATATACTTCATATCTGCTCCTAGGTCCAGGCCTTCCTTTCCTCCCTGTCTGAAGAGGAGCAGGAGGAGGTGAAGAAGGAGCTGATTTTCATTAAGAACATCTTCATCAAGAGAGAGGAAGAGAAGGAAGGAGAGGAGGAGGGAAATGAAGAAGGAGGAGGAGGACAGACGAAGGATAACGGTGATCTAAGTTCCCAATTACACTGTTCTACCCCCCTATGTGAGTGACCCAAACCAGCCGCCAGACCTGCTGGAGGTAGAGGCGCTCCCTGAGCACTGACCCAGGATCAGTTGGCCTTGTTTCCGTTTGAGCTCTGACAAAGGGACATTAGTCCAGACTGTAAATCAGAAGTTTAGGATCAGAGCTGATATTTCACTTTGGTGTGCATTTTCCATCCATCATTTTACTTAGTATGTGACTTCAAGCTGTGCTCTGTATTTATGCATTTTCCAAAGCATATGAAGAATTTTCCAAGCAGCCAGTCCTTGTCGGATCTAACATGATTAGCATCACCATCCATCACAGTAAAGACCTTTATTTTTATGTCCAAGTAATGTTATAATTGCACGCTCCTTCAGCAGTGTTTTCATCTACAACATCAATGTTTGAATGTTTGTAATGCAATACTACATTGTCAAGACAATATGGTCATTAATACATTTATAGCAAACATGCAAAATAGATTTAAAAAACTGAGTTAAATGGTTGTTAATGCAACTAAATGAGCTAACCAATCAGAGATGAGGAAGAAGTTTAAAAGCCTACCTCATCTCCCCTTATAAAGTCGCACACGATCCTCGCCTCAGCACCAAAAAAATTAATTCATTTCTGACTCCCTCTCCCTCCTAATAATATTTATACACTCATACAAGCAGATGACTGTCACAGTTAACTAACATGACTGACAGGCTTAACAGCTTTTTGGCTGTCACTATGGTTAACCTGGAAGTCACAGTAAGTGCACTGCAACACTGCAACAGTCCTTTTCATCCCAAATGATTCTGCTTGTGAAATCTCTTTCCAGTTGTCCCCGTCCTCTCTGGGTCAGTGTCAGGAACAGAGCAGCAGCCTTGCACCAAGTAGGAATTCAGTTTCAGGGGTTAAAAGGGGGGTTTATATGAAGTTAAGAGTTAGAAAAGTTTGAAAATCCACTTTGACTGTGTTTTCTAAAATAATATTAACTGATTCAGTGTCAACATACACAAATTACTATTCCTGTTTGCCTGGAAAACCTTGACGCCTTCTGGGAAGTGGTGTTGGAGGCGTTTTGTTCCTGATATATTGTCACTGTCATTTCAAGAAAAAGAAAATGTTCTGCCAAAGTGAAATTCAGTGTCGAGGGGATGTCATGTGATGCCAAGTGTTGGTTTTTATCATATCTCACCAGACACTTGTCGCTTGACATTTGAAAGACTGTATGTAAACGTATGCTGTGCGACAGGTGCCCTCGGGCGATGTCACAGCAGCGCAGAGCTCAAAGCTGACTGTTGTCCCTTTACCTGAAGGGTTTATAACACGGTGCCTGATCCAGTGTTGGTGTTCAGGGGCCACTGACACATTCACAACACATCACAGATTCAAAACAATTAATCTGCATGTGTGCTTTGAACATTGAGATCTAATTGGACATTTTGTTCAAGTCCAAATTAAATTTGGCAGGAAAAGAAGAATGAGAAGTGAAGGAAATCTCTGTTGTGCTGTTTAGCTGAAGGCAAACAACAATATTAACTTTATGATCTCAGCATGGGGGAAAGCAAACCATTGCACGCCATACAAATCTGCTCTCATTCTACAGCTTATGCATCCATGGCTTCAACATATGCTGTGTAAAGTGAAGTATACTGACATGACGTGTATGTGTGTGCGTGTCTGTGCGTGTGTGATTGTGTTTTTCTGCCAGCGGCTGACGGCGAGGAGTTTGTTAGCATTCTCACTGAGCTGCTGTTTGAGCTTCATGTCGCTGCAACACCTGATAAACTCAACAAGGTGAGTCTCACATATGCGCACACACACACACACACACACACACACACACACACACACACACACACACACACACACACACACACACACACACACACACACCCATAGGCTCCACTCTCTCCTGCTGCAGTCTTAGACAGTATATAAAAGTTCTCACCTTTGAAGTCCTGCTGCATATTCAAATTCACATGTATGGAGCCAGCATTAGCATATAATCGTGTATACGCATCTGATTAGCATACATCAGGATGGCGATCTCTCACCACGCTGAGCTGATGGCTGGTAATTATGCACCTCCAGGCTCGGATGAGGGCCCATGATTGGGTGAGCGATGTGGAACAGCCTGTCACTACGGAGACGGTTGGCAAGGAAACACAGGACCAGCCGGCAGGAGAGGCCTCACCTGGAGAGAACGATAAGGAGGAGAAGAGGGAAAACGGAGAGGAGCAGGGGGAGAAGGCCCAGGGGGAGGAGGCAAAGGGAGGAGAGGAAGAAGAGAAGGAGAAAGAGAAGGACCCCAGATCTGTAGAGGTGAGGTCAACTCAACAATGTTACGTGACAGGAGAGACTTTTTCTTTAGTCTGTTAATTTAATCTCCCTCTCCTCCTGCTGTTGATTTAATACAGTTACTCTGAATACAGATTACAGTGTGTGTGTGTGTGTGTGTGTGTGTGTGTGTTCTCTCCCCCTTCTCTCCAGGCTGTCTACCTGTCATCAGTGGGCAGTCTGGCAGAGGTGACGGCCCGCAGTATCGAGCAGCTCCACAAGGTGGCAGAGCTCATCCTCCATGGCCAGGACCTTGAGAAACCAGCCAGAGACCAGGCACACATCCTCACCAGGTGTGTGTGTGTGTGTGTGTGTGTGTGTGTGTGTGTGTGTGTGTGTGTGTGTGTGTGTGTGTGTGTGTGTGTGTGTGTGTGTGTGTGTGTGTGTGTGTGTGTGTGAGTCCGTGTGTGTGTGTGTGTGAGAGTCTGTGTGTGAGAGGCAGCACATTATGTGCGAGGAGAGAGCTTTGCTTAAACGTACATTTTTATTTCAGGTTGACATGTGCCATGTGTAAGGAGGTGGAGTGTTTGGCCAAGAAGTTCTCTGATATGCTGCTTCTTGTCGGGGTAGGTGAAAGGATTGTGTGTGGTTCTTTTTTTTTTTTTTAAATTGACAACAAATCTCATAAAAAATGTCTGTCTCTCACTCTCAAACAGTCTGTCTTTCTGACATCCCAGTTGTGCTTCTTGTAGTCTTAATGCGTGTCAGTTTTTCCATTCAAGAGACTTCTTCTGCGATTGTCAGCCATTGGTTCTTCACTGGTGGGGTGTCATTACCTCAGTTCTTATTGGTAGCTTTCTTGCTTGCTACTAGCAGTAATTTGATCAAATATCTATCACTGGCCAAACATTCTGGCAATAATGTTCTTCAGATATTTTACACAGATAAAGCACCAAACAATTGTTAGGGAACTCATATCTCAGTATTTACTTTAACTTCTTGCATACCATTCCCCAAAATACAATTATTTTCTGACATTTCCAAAAATAAAACAAACATGAGAATGTTTTTTGTGCTGTAAAATAGGATAAGACACAACTTTATTTATCCCAAAGGAAATTGCTGTGCAGCATTCAAGTTCGAAGGGTGCAATATACCAAAAACAGCAGAAAAAGAAAATGTATAGCAAACATAAAATGCAATATGTAGTGAATATAAACTACATAACGTACAAAATAAAACAAATAATAGCTAACAGTAAGGTGCAAAAAATAAGGTACATAGTAAATAGGTGCAAACCAAGACACAGAATATATACAATGAAATAAACAGGTTACGAGTATAAATGATAAATATAGTGTGGTTGCTCATAAATATGTTTGAACAGTTTCAGATCTGAGCTGTCGGAGTGCAAGTGACACGTTACAAAGTCAGCTCATATACACTTTAGAACGGTTATAATGATGCATTTGAAACAAAAAAGTATTTATGATTTGCAGAAATTTATAATACCAACATTTTCTTCTGGCAACTGAGCTGTAGATTGGCTCACAAATAAACATATATATATATATATATATATATATATATAGATATAGATATATATATATATATATATATATATATATATATATATATATATAGATATATATATATATATATATATATATATATATATATATTTTTTTTAAACTGTCTCAGTAGTTTTGTCGAAGTAGTTCTCAATTAAGAGTAAATAGTGCATTTGTTCGGGAATATTCAACAGAAGATTACTTCATATTTTGTGTTTCTAGTGAGTATTTATAGCAACAGGACAGCATTTATGGGTAAGATAAATGTTCAGGGTGATGAGGATGATTCCGTTTTCAAGTTTTTGTATCGGAGTTGCAGCATCCACAGGTTGGCCCTTTATCTATACTGACAAAGGTACAGACTTCTTGTTAATATAATATAATATAATGTAATATATAAGATAAGATAATATTTAAAAGATTCTTCCAGGAAGTCAGCTATTGTTGCCAAGTTGTTATTCACATTTCAGCCTTTGTAAGTCGAGCACCTTGCTGGCTGGTGAAGTAGCAACACCATATTCTTCTGCGGTAATGAGGGAAAATGTCACTCAGTGAAACAATGTGGCTCCTTTTTGTGTTTTGAATAGTTTTTGGAATATAATGGAGGTTTATGGCAGGGTGAGGCTGCTGTACATCACACATGCCAGTAGTTTATTTCTGGATTTTTTTGACAGCAATGAAAATCTAAAATATCACCAGTCTTATCCTTAAATGTTTGTCTTTGTTGTTTTTGTGTTTTTTTCTCCTAACCACTGATTTTCAGTGAGCACACTGAGTGTCATGATGGTTCTCACATCTTTGCTTCCTGTTTCTCTCTCTCAGGGCCAGAGAAAAGCAGAAGAGTTGAATCCGCTAGTAGACAGTGTGCTGCTCGAGGTGAGATGCACACGTTTGTCCTCAGATTATCTCACTTATATTAAAGGGAATTAGATTAATAATGTGGCAGTCTCAGCCTGATGATGGCTGCTAGAAATGCCTTTTTCGTGCAACTGATGTGATAATTGATCATGTTTAGTTTGTTAATGGGGAATAAGGTGAAATCTTCACACAATGCTCAAAGGTATGTTTACAAACCCAAAAGCTCTACATCGATTTTTCACACTTAAAATGCACTTTATTGCAAGCATAGTCAACATTTTTAGATTAAAACTCAAACACAAATCTTGTTTAACAATATTTATTATTAATTTAGATATTATTGTTTTTTGCTTTGTCTTTAGTATTTAATTAACAGTTTGTACTGTTCTGTTTTTCATACTTTAGCAGGGTTTGCTTAGTTAGTTAGTTAGTTTTTATTTCTGTGTCATGCCATTTCTGGCCCATACCACTTGGGATTACAAGACACCATCACAATTCAAAGCATGTGTCATCTTCCAGTTTTACAGATATCAGCAAAAAAGAAAAAGTATGTACACAAAATAAATTAAATCACAAAATAATACATGAATTTGTGAAGAAAAAACTTTCTCACATGCCTCCACAGTGAATGGAGAATCAAAAAACTTCATGAATTGAGGTAAATGCAAAACTATTTCAAAACATCTGTTTACAAACACAAACAACACACACGCGTAACTAGTGCAGTATAATCCAAGTCTCATTTATCCAATTGTATCCCGCGCACATGCATTTTTGCTAAAATGTTACAATATCAAACACTTTTGCCATGGAATAGCGAGAGCGTGCCTGAGCTCCATGTTTGAGCTCTACTTGAGTAGAGTTCAAACACACGTTGTTCCAGGCACGCCACTCTGCCATGCATGAGACTGTTTGTAATGATGTGTTTCAAATTAGAATGTCTTAGAAAAAAAAATCATATGTTTGGGAAGTAGTGAGCATAGAACTGGATAATTGACACTTGGTTTATTTTGCACAAGTTGTGTTAGGGTCTGTAAAGTGATTTTTGCTGTTAATAAATGTGGGCTCTGTTTACTTCAATTCATTAAGAATGTTTTCCGTTTTTGGATTCTTTGTTTAGTGTAGAGGCTTGCCAGACAAACAAAGTCTTCCTCACGAATAACATAAAAAACATAACACGCGAAGAGTAACTGATGAAGAAACTATCGTTTTGGGGCGAACTACTCCTTCAAACAAACCTTAACAAGTTCAGTCATTTGTTTGAATGAGAAAGGTGATGATGAAGATGATTTTATCTTATTTTATTTCACCTTTATTTATACAGGCAATCTCTTTTAGACATGGGTCTCGTTCTCAAGAGAGGCTTATTTTGGACAACATAGAATATAACAGAAATTAGTTACAGACAGACAATTTTATCAATACAGTACATCCAACATGTAAATGAAAGAGCCAGGTGGAAGCAGATTAAAAATACTTAACACAGGAAAAAGTTTAGAAAGATGCTTTTTCCAGTGCCCTTAAAATAAGTTTAAATTCCCTAGTGGGATGATGATGATGATGATGACGATTACGATTACGATTACGATGACGACGATGACGATGACGATGACGATGACGATGACGATGATGATGATTGTCTCCTGTCTGCAGGGCTCCAACAGTACCAACTACATAGAGAATGCATTGCAGCTGCTGCTGCCCGTCCTGCAGATCTCTCACATCCAAAGCCAGCACTGTCAGCCCACCACAGAACCAGCAGCACAGACTCAGCATTAACACACACGCACACACACACACACACACACACACACACACACACACACACGCTACCTGCTCACCTGCTTGTCTTAATGTATCTATTGTTGTACAGTAAAGAAAATAGATGATTCCAGATGAAGTGCTTAAATCCACATAAAGTGCCATGGCAACAGGCAGAAGATGTTTTATATATAAACATAATATAATCTTGAAAATAACAGTTTAACAAACAGATAATGTACGTTTAATTACCCACAACGCAGCTTGTATGTGTGCCTTCTCCATGTCGCATCTCTGAATGTCGTTTTGTCTCAGTTGACATTATGCTTTGAGGAACCAAACTGTGTTTAGAGCTGATCTGAGATCAGCTGTGACTCACTCCATCTGACAGACAAAGATGTTCCTGAATTGTTTCCCAAAGCTGAACCAAAAATGACTGATCGTGTTGAAGGGACTTGACTTTAATGTATATTAAGCATTCTTTGCACTCCTCATGGTCTATTGTTATTTTAAAAGAAAGAGCAAAGACTAACACTAGTAAAATATTTTAATCTGGTTTGAGACAAAATGCCAGTGTTATTGATTATACACATCCATTTTTTTTCTAGTTTTTTTATATTAAATTATGGGAAGTAACGCTACTTTATAATTCACTCTTATTAAGTTTGTTTTGATTGACAAATCTGATCTTTATACTTTGAGTTAAAAAAAGATTAGTTCTCCTTCTCCATTCATGTGTACATTTAAGATGTAATGTAGGTGAATCCATCTCTCATCATGTTTTGTTGTGCTGCTACACTTTAATAGTATAGTTTGATTTTTTAAAATTTTATCTTAAAGGGATAGTCCAGATTTTTTGAAGTGGTTGTTGTATTGTATGGGGTACTTTTTCTATTTTCACTTTATAACATACAGTAGATATCAGTCAGTACACCAGTTTGGAGAAGCACACTGGGATGCCGACACAGAAGCTACACTATGTGCTTCTGTGGATGGGGTCCGCAACAAAATGTATTTTAGCTACCTAAAAAAAGGTCCCACCTAAAAACATCAGTATCAGTTTATGTACCCTATATTGAGATTTGTTTTTGTCATTTTACCTTTCTATCAGACAGACTTTTCCCACAGAAAGCCATAATTACACTCTCATAAAAGCCACCAGACTCCATTGACAAAAACAGTCATTTTAGCTCTCTGAACACACGAGCTACATGTCTACTGCTGCTTCGATCGGTTAGTTAGTTTGTGCCATTGTGTTAATTTAGTGAATGCAAACTCACCCTTTCAATTGACAAAGTCACATAATGACAAAAACAAACAAACCAATAGAGGCAGCGGCAGACCAGCAGCTCCAGTGTTAAGCAATGTTAAATCACTGCTTTTCTCAATGAAGTCTGGCTTTGAAGAAAGCAACACAATGGCTTAATTTTCCTGTTGAAAATCACTGTCTGACATTAAGGTAAAGCTGTGAAAATATTGTAAATACAACATACATTTAAACCGATATTTATTTTTTTTTAAGTGGGATTTTTTTCCTAGGTGGCTAAAATCTGTTTATTTGTTCTGAACTGCAGAGGGACTGTGGAATTATTGCTAAACTATAATCTGGTTTGGTTGCATCTATTGGTAACATTTATGTTTTAAACTGTATATGTTCTCTTTTTAATTAAATAAATAAATAATGATAATAATGTTTTCTTGGTGACATCTACTGTATGTTATATACCCCATATAACCACCACTCCGAAATATCTCTTCAATTGCGTTCTTGCCGATGAGAACATAGATTACACTAGTAACAGAGGTTGGCATTGATCCTCTCATCTAACTCTTGACAAGAATGAAAATGATTTTCCAAAATGTTAAACTATTTCTTTAACAAAAACTTGACGTCATGCCCTCTGTTGGATCATCTGAACACCTAGAAGAACGCATTAGCCGAAACATTTTATTTCCTCTTAAATAACGGCATTAAATACTATTTTTGCCAGGCTCTAGATTTATTCTTCATGCTCCCCAGAGTTATACATCTCAGCCATTTTCCACCTTATTATTTCCTCCCTTTTCTTCGACCACCTGTAGATTTTCAGCAGCAGTCCCGAGGTGCTCACAGTGCATCTGTGTTTTCAATATCCAGTGTTAAATTGGCTGAGCTTCCAGCCAGCAGATCTCTGGAAGAGATAAAGTACTCTCTTCGCCTCCTGCCTCCTCCCTTTTAGAGACACATTGATGCAGGCAGGAGAGATATTAAGCAAAGAAAATATTAGTCTCTCTGTCGTAATGGTTCGGCTCCATTCAGCCATATCCAGATGGAATACAGCCGTTCATCAGCTGTGTTTCTGTCTCAGAATACAAAATGGTTTGTAATGAGAAACGTTTGGAGGCAAGTCATTTATTAAGGTTTGGACAGTTTACTAATATATTAGGATTCCATTTTAATGAAGTGCCCTATGACTGTTTGAGGATAAGATGTTGAAAATAAACAAGATTTAACCATCCATGTGTCTGAGATGTTTTCATCTACCCTGCAGAGGTGGCTGGTAATTGAAGCAGTCATTTTTATTTTTATCCAGTGCTCTCTGTGTCCATTTGTGTGCTCCTCGGGCGGCTCCTCTGTTGTCAGGCCTGCTCCTCTGTGTCGGGGATGGAGGGGTGGCAGCGATGATGCAGATTTGCTAAAGATAGACATGATTAAAAAAAAATGCAATAAACACACTCGAGTTAGATGACAGTGAAAAGAGTTAGGGTGAACTTAACTCTGATGACACTGATGTACAGTAAATTGATTCTGGTTTCTGATTATATATAAAGTCAGCAGTTGCGAGTAATAAGTATTGAGTAGGATCTATGGATGCACAATATGAGGGGTTTGGCGGTTTTTGGGTTGTTTTTGTTTAGTTTTTGTTTATTTCTCAAATATCCTATATGCAAATACAAAAAAATATCTAATTTGGCAGATAATCAATACCAATATATTCACTTTTAATCCCAATTTTAGTGATCAAGTGTATTCTGTAGTGGAATTAACATCATACTCTGCATACGCTTCTCCTGACAGCCCACCAGCAGAGGGAGACATAACGTACAATACTTTTCAGTGTATGTAATATTTATTCATTGTGCAAAAACTAGTAAAAATATTTCAACATAGGGTTGATGTTTTGTATGTTCAATTTGTCAACAAAAAAATGGTTTGTGATATCGGCGAACATATATGCAGCTTTTTATTCTTATTAGGCATATTCTTATTCTTGAAATATATATGTAGACATGCAGCCTTCAAATATTGATCGGAGGCTACATGTATAAAATATTCGTGGCTGAAGCTTCCTAGGTTTATCGCCACTGCCTCATACTAAGCATAAATTGCAGTAAATCTTAGACCAAACACAGTATCATCTAAAAGGGAGGATGCGAGGTATTGGTGAAAAGTAACTTGCACATCTACTTAAGTACTACAGAATTCCATTTATTTAAGGGCTTCAGTTTCTTCACATTGTAGATTCAGATTATTAATTCAACATACAAACAAGTGGACCTATACTATGCAGTTAATAAACAGTACAAAAAAACAATAATGCAATCAAATTAAGAATTATGTTTGTGGGTTTAGGGTATTAAATTTAAAAAAAAAAAAAAAGTTGCATCTACCCAAAATAAACAATGGTATATTGCACCGCCCGTCTGGCACACCGAGATACACAAATCAAACACATCTGCGTCACCAACAGGTACGAGCCGTGAGTGGCTAACATGCTAAATCGCGCGTGCGTGCATTTCTGCGTCCACATGAACTTTTACCTTTAGTGAGGTGTGTGAGGACCTCCTGCTGTCCGGGACACCCCTACACACGGCTGTTTTTTGAGCTGAAAACGTTTTGAATTTGAAGAGTACAGTCGGAGAGGCCGAGTGGACTGCTAATATGATGCTTTGAGAATGAAGCAGCGGAGAAGTTGGCGCAGTCTGAGGAGGACTTCGGTGAGTACAAGCTAGTTATTTGCGTAGCGTGTAAAAACTCTGCAAAAGCTCTTTTTTGCTTGTTGTTGTGGCTGTAGCTTATGTGGAGATCATTTGTACACTTCTCTGTTGTCTGCTTTGGTGACACGTAATTCTCCTGTTGAGCCTGTAACACGGGGTGGCCAAACTAGCCATCTCTTAGACGCCAATCGCGGCCCGCTGCCCGTTTTAAACTGCCCCACGGCCAGGTGTTAACAGTACACTAGAATATGGTTTAAACATTTTCTAATTTCACTGCGTGTACACTGCAAAGCCTAATTTAAACCATATAAATAACGGATGTAGCTACAGTGAAATCAGCTATTGTTTTTTTGCAATGCTCTTTTGATGTCTTGAGTATTTCCGCTGTCGCCATCTTGGTTATTCGGAGTCAGAGGTGTTGGGGCAAGAGTCTGGGGCCCTGGAGGAGCGAGGGGTGAATGAGGCTCATATGCTCATATTGACCATATGAACACACCCCTGATGTGGTATTCTCCACTTTCTGAGTCAAAACTTTTCTGAGCGCATCAACTTAAGTAAAATAATTTGTGTACATCACTTCTCTTGATGTAAACACAAGTGTGTGAGTTACATTTAGCGGCAGCAACAGACCGTGGTGACACCTTGCAGACGACCTGTATCTTTGGGTCTGAATAAAATGTAAATGGGTGAGTTTAAAAAAAAAATCCCCATGCAGTTGTCAAGAATTAAGACCAAAACCATTTTTTGTACCAGGCTATAAAAATGTTTGTTTCTGCTGTAAAGTTGGGCATTTTAACATGAGGGTCTATTGGGACAGACTCTGTTTTGGAGCCAGCCTCAAGTGGCCATGTGATGAACTGCAGGACCCAAGGTTGCTGCTGGGTTTAAACATGATGTCGCTGTCATCTTTAACTTGCGTTTGCTTAGTTAGTTAGTTTATCATCATCATCCTCTTACAAGCCCTGCTATTGCACTAATTAATTTAAACATGAGACGTCGCCACTTCACCTACAATGATTGATTAGTAGTCGGTAAAAACATTTACCTCAGAAAACACTGACCTGATAAAACGGAAGAGGGAATACTCTTTTTTAAAATGTTTGCCCACCGATAAACTACTGTAATGTCAAACGTTAAACAGTTTGTATGTTGAGTAGGAATTTTGATAGAAAATGAATTTTCTACAGAAAATGGGCTTTCCTGGTCTCAATTGATTTCTTGCTGTGTGATTGAAAACTATTTCTTTCTTCTTATATTTCTTCTATATCTTCTATATATTTTATGTCCCCCTTGATCAAAAATTTAATTTATCTGGATTAGTTCTAGTAAAAGTAGGAAATAAAATGAAAAGATCTGGGTGCTTTCTCACAGTAGTCATCAAGGAAAACAAATTGAGGAACAAAATGACACACTTGAGGTAGCCTCTTTCAGTTTGCATATTTACCTGTATGGCTGTGGTCAACATTTTCGTCCAACAGAGTTTCGGTCTCATCTGAAAAATGCATGTGAAGACAACAGACACATAACATCAATGGCTGTTTTCTTTGAATTTGTTTAAGTGTGTATATGTCACGATATCCTACCTTGAGTGTCAACTTCTTGAATGGGGGAAAGTCCTGTCCATTAAGGAAAAAAAAGTTGTCAAAGGACTGAAACGTCACAGTGATCACATGATTTTCATCTCAAACCGTGTCAGTGCATTTCGGAACTGACCTGAATGAGCTCGGGGCCCATAGTACTGAAAGTTCATCCCTGTTGGACAATAGAAAATCATGCCAAAAAAGGAATGTAGACTTTGGGTTTGGGGTGTATTAGTGTGTAATTTACTAAAATCATTTACCTTTTGGAGGGATGATCTCTGTGCGCATCTGACCATCTAGTTTGAAAGATCATTAGAAACATACAGTATTACTCAGTTCATAAAGAGGTGTACTGAAACTGTCTTAATTTTGAGCAAAAGAATCATAATTCTGAAAATCGACAGACACAAAAGCACTAAGCCCATTGACCATTATGACCGTTATTCATTTCATAATTCTGAGTTGAAAATCTTCCTTGCCATGAATTGTCCAGAAGAAACAGCTATTACAATTCAAATTATTTTGAACTAGATATTGCAAAATTTCATATTGACTGTAAAATTGTTTACACATATTTTTAGAAATTGAAAAAATGAGGGAAAGGGATGTTCAGTGGCGTAGAAAGTTTAAGAAAAGTTAACAGGATGTACATTTAAATTTACCTTTCAACTGCTGGCCAGTGACGCTGTAACCAACTGAATGCACATTAGGTTTTTCTGGTGAAAATAAGAAATGTTTTCAGGTCAACTTCCAAATATCAAACCAATCCAGTGTTCATATGAGTGTGTGTGTGTCTTACTGCACAGGTGTCCCCTGTAGTAGATCTGTGCGAGCACTACAGTGACTATAGTCAGCATCACCACACACAGCAGAGCGAGCCAGAGCATCCTGAACATACACCGCCACTCATCTGGAGGACAGACAGGGATTCAGTCAGAGACACATTTAGGTCACAGAAAAGACACAGGCCTGCAACAGCCATTGCTTTCTTGATCAATTAATATGTCAACTATTTCTTCGATTAAAATGTATTTTTTTAGTCTATGCAATATCAGAATACTTAAATAAGCCCCTCAGTTATCCAGAGGCAAAGCTTGAATTCATCAGGTTATTATTTTTTGTTTGTTTTGTTTTTTCGCTCAGCCCATAGCTTAAAATATTTAATTAACAATAACATAAAATAGAGAAGAGAAGATCCTGATAAATTTGAGCAAGCATGTGTTTGGCATTGAAGCTGTAGTTGGTAACTGTCATATACCCTGACCGTAGTACATGATACAGGTGATCTGTAAAACGAAAAGTCTTGTACTTCTGTCATCTCTTGGTGCTCTAATGGCATTTTTTCAGCTGTAAAATGAGAACATTTGTGACCCGCCTAGCATGTTTAAAAACAGTTGAGCCAAAATGAAGCACCACCCACCAGCAGAGGCAAACTTTCTTATTCTACAGCTAAAGCTAAACAGTACACTAAAATATGTTTCTGAAAACATTTGAGGCGAGAAATGGCCATTGCAGTTACAAAATATAGATCAGCATTTGATCACTGCTGCCTAATTTGACAGTTCGACCACAGTTCAAGAGCAGTAACTGACGTGATTGTAGTGTTGCACGGTATACTGATACTAAAAAAGTATTGCGGTACCCAGCTGTTAAAAACAATACAGTACCACCTTTTATTAATACCCATACTTTATGAATGACAGTGTTTTAAAAAGAGCCGTGTTTCTCCGCTTGCTACAGTGAGGCTGTGTGTATGTGTGTATGTGTGTGTGTGTGAGTGCGCGCTGTTCAGGCTCTGCTTTCACTCCCTGCAGGCGCAGGGTGTGTGTGGGTGTGTGCTGTTCCGAGCTGTGCTGGTTCTCCCAACATTGTGGGTGCCAAACATGTGTTTGGTGTCACGGTGAGATGCCACAGTAAGAGCAAGAGTCGTGGCTGCTAAAGTTTCAGATGCTTGTCTTGCTGACCGTCCACAACTTTTTAACAAAGCAGACGCTCGGAGCGAAAATAATATTTTTCGACCCCACAAACAGCAAAAAGCACATGTGTAAAAGATCAAAGCATCCAAAGCATCCAAAGCATCTCAGCGACGGACACATTTGACTTGATTAATGAATTCAAAGAGCCACAGGTTGGTTACCAAATGTGATAAATAACATGATTACATGCTCCCATACGTACACACAGAGCGGAGACCTCCGTTCATAAGGAGGCGATTGTATAGTTTGTGTTGAGTCTACTTTAGTGCACCGCTGTAGTGTGCAGGCTGATAATCCTGGGTTTGAGCTTTTAGAGCCTGATCACGAAGTGACAGACTTACGCTTACTGTCATTTGTGTGTATTGTTTTTATAGGCTATCAAACTGAATTATTGAAATATTGAAACTAACATTAGCATCATTTGTATATCTCCACCCCACAAGGCACACAAACACATGCCAGCAAAATGTGCAACAACCCAGTTGAGGCAGCCTTACCTTCCAGCTGTGTTTGAAATCAACACAAAGTGTGAAAAATATTTTAAAAATTTTAAACAGCAGTAGCTGAGTTAATCTTTTTTGATCGGGTGTCCATAATTCATTCAATAAATCCCCTCAGTAATTACATTATTGCACCCTCTTGCTAGCAGTTTAAATAGAGCACTTTGTTGACTTTGCAAGACAAGAAAAAACTGATGGCTTACTGCCAGATTTCACTTAAAAGTTAATTTATACAAATTAATGTTAATACATTTATAATAAAACAGCTCAAGTGTAGTGTACATACCTATCTTCCGCTGTCCCCTTTTAAAGCCCTTCATTTCTGTCTTGTCAGGACTGTCATCTTATACTGTATAGTATTTCATTACTTTTCCTGCTGTTAGGTTTGTGGTATCGTTTCAGTATCGGTATCGAGATATTTTGGGCAGGTATCATATCTAAGTCAGAATTTCGGTATCGTGACAACGCTACCTGATTGACAGCTGTGTTAGAGGCACCTCAGCTCTGATTGGCTGTTTTCCATCAGCCGTGGTAAAGTCTAGCAAATGCCATCAAAAGCACTACAAAGAGGAGGGACATGACTTTTTCACAGACTGTTTGTCTCATGTACTACTGTGTGTACATAGTGTCAGTTTTAGCAAATATAACTAAAAGTTATTGTCATAAAAGTAACCAACTATAGCTTTAAAGATTGATAAGTTACTTTTATTATTGATTTAAATATTTATTGTTGATTATTGATTGTTGTTTAAGACTGTTCTTGATTAATTGTGAGTGGGTCTTTTAATCAGTTAATCATCATCAATAATAGTTTTAGCACTAAAAAAGCGCCTCATCATCAGATGTGCAAAGAACTACAAATTCATAGCTAAAAATAGGGATACAAAGATAAGGGTGTTGTCACAACAGCTCCCTCAGTTGCGTTTATTTTTGGTCATTTTATCTTCTTGGCCTCCATCTAGCCACATCCACTTCCCCATGGCGCTGCGTCTCGACTAAACTTCACCTGTCTGAAGAACTGAGTCTCATAACCTTGAAAATGTCAGGTACTATATATTCAATAGCCACAGATGTCTAATTAAGGAAGAGGCATTAAATTGTTTCAGGATTTGTTGAATACCATAACCGCAGTCCATTTGTCCACTTTTTGGTTAGTGTAAGCTTTTAACAGATAAGTAAATCTATAAACCAAGCATATTCTGCCGTAAGTTGATAAATTGAGAAACCAGAAAAAAAACGAAGTATTTAAGGGACAGTGTGCAAGTTTAAAGTTTCATCACTTTTCCTGTGTTTTAGGTTTTTGTTGTGGTATTGTTTCAGTGTTGGTATCGAAATATTTTGGCCAGGTATCGTATCGAAGTCAGAATTTTGATATTGTGACAACAGTGCCATAGATGAGGGGCCGCTTCCCATGTAGATATAAACAGCTCACTCCAAGTTAACAAAAACAGGATTCTTATTTTCAGGGGATTAAACACTGAAGAAACTTATACTTGTTATCTAATATTACATTTTTACAGACATGTCTCCTTAAAGCCTACACAATGGACCTTTAAAAAGCTGGAATCAAGAATTTGATTTTCTTTTTTTAATTTCTCCAACCGATTAGTTGACTATCAAATTAGTTTAAGTTGATGATAAATTCAGTAGTTGACAATTAATTGATTAATAGATTAATCATTGCAGTTTTTAATTGCAGAAACTGGGTGATTCATTAACTGTCTCAAAGAGCTAGTTTAGTCCCGCAGATACTCCAACCTGATTGGCAGGCCATTATTAAGAGAGACAGAGGCTGATGTGTGTTCATATCAGGAAATGTAGAAGCATTTTCTGTAACGCTGTCAGTACATATACCAACACCCTTTTTTCTCCAGTCAGTTGCCAGATTGGCAGTGTTGCTCGGTGCCCTGCTTTCCAGCCAACTGAACCTTGAACCTGCAACCTGAACCCTTAACCCTGAAACCAGTGCATGCCCGTAAGCTGAATTTATCAATAAATCCCAGAAATCTTCCTATCTGCTTTCTCTTGTTGCCTTGTACTCAACAGCCTTACTGATGAACTTTGATAGCAAGAGAGAGGAGAACATAAACAGAGAAAACAAATATATTCAGTGAAAGACATGTCAGACAGAAATGAAATGAGATGAAAATGCAGAAATAACAGCAGAGGATACAGCAACAAATAGAAAAGTAACAGAAGGGGAGAGTGTGGAAAGTTTGGTGGAAAAATTTACGTGAGATGGATATCCAGCTTTCAGCACACACACTGGAAAATATGAGTAGCTTTAAGCTTGGGGGAGTGTTGGAGAGACGAATAGAAAGAGAGCAAGCCAGAATCAATACAGCTTTGGGGATACAGCAGATTAAGATGTACTGTAACTCTCAGATCATACAGCACACAGAGAGAGGGGAGGAAACAAAGTCACAGAGCTGAGATTGGAGTTGAGAGAAGAAGAATGGAGGTAAATTTGCTCTATTGAAAAAAATGACTCCACTGTGGACAGAGAGAGAAGACGGGTTTGAATGAGATTGAATCAATTTAACCTAAAATGAAAACTGATTGGCTAATTTCATTCCTCTCCTCTCTCCAATCTTCGAGTAAAGCCACAGTGACCGTGCGGGGAACAAAGAGCTCTCTCATCCTGACACCGACCTTTCTGTGTCCGTTTCCATGGCAGCTTTTCCTTCGCTGTTGCAGTCAAAACTGTTTGATTGGCGAGCCAAAGGAGACAGCGGCTTTGATTGGCTGACTCCGAGGTGGGCGGAACAGGGAGACAGCAGTAAAATGCGGTCCTCTGTCCTTCATCATCTTTCTTATCCTCCTCTTCCTCCCCCTCCTCAGGTGGGTGGAGGTGTAAGGAGCTTTGATTATTGCGGCCGTACAAGGTGAGATTCAGGGTCTCTTCATCTCTGAGTTGAAGCTCCACTGACACCTCCAGATGCACTTCTGCAGCTGTGAAGGGACAGAAAGATGAATGTGTGTGTGATGTTGAAGCTCAGAAAGCTAGCAAGTGCAGCCTTGAGCATAAATTAGCGTAATTACCAGTTCTTTTGATCATCTCAAAGGTTTTAGTCTTTAACAGTGCTTAGAGCTAATGCTAATGTCAGCATGCTAAAACATTTTGATATTCATTAGGTTAAATGCTCACTATGTTCCTAAACTTAGCATGCTAAAATTAGCTAATTAGCAATACTGCATGAGGCTCTGTAATATTTCCTAAAAATTAAAATCTCAAATCTACTTATGGAACATTATTAGGTTTATCGTTTAGCATTTGAAATAATTCAGCCCAAAATAATTACACCCCAAAGATGTCTAATCACCCTTTGTGTGCTGAGAAACAAACACTAAAGTTTTTTTTATAGACAGCCTCATTAATGTTCACAACCTGTAGCTATACAACTCTAAAGTGAGATTCAGCAGCGTAATATATGAAATGTTCAGTAAATGCATCTGACACATTAAAAAGCAATTAACAGCTGTAGCCTGCTGTATTTACCAACCTCTTACTCCAAATTAGTGTTGTGTCTTTTGGGGACATTTCTTTCAAAAGAGCAAATGTTTTGGGCAAACAAACTCAACTGAATCACTTCCTGAAAAAAATTCCTTCATTTCTCAGTTCACCTGAGCTCTCAGTCAGTTGCTAGTGAACGTGCATGGACTCACTGTGAGAGACTGCATTTTAAGTTTGATCACACCACATAGTACACAGTGAATGTGAGGCCTGAAAGTCATTGAGTCGCTCAGGCTCACCCCTCTCCCTCTTATGTCTTGAAGTCTCGAAAGTATAATCAGATATTTCATTTAATGATCAGGTGTCAAAAAATATGCATGCTGTACATAAAAGGCTAGGACTTCAGCTTTTAATTAGCAATGGCCATCTTAATGGCCATCTCAAACTAAATTCTCTGTTCTCGGTTCAGTAGTAGCAGAACTGGAATTTCATCCATGTTCAGTCCAATCAGTGGGATTGCACACAGTCCAATCTCTGGTCAAGCACTAAATGATTAAGAAATCATTGAATGAACCAATGAACACATCTTTTTAATTGAGAACTGCTTTGCCCATTACTTCTTCAAATAATGAAAGCCCTTATCTACTTTATGTACCTTATGTAGAAATGTAGACGTAGGATTCATCCTCTTGGAACCCAGCTCATTCTCATTCCCAGGTTGTCAAATACAGACTCATTGTCACACCCCTTGGCTTGTGATACTGACATCAAAAAGCACCCTGTAATGCCAGGCTTTCAACTAACTACAGTAAAAACCCATCTGCAACATTACTATAAAAGCATTGGACGTAGTATCAAGAGCAAGAAAATCTGCATGGGGAGGTGTGGATATGGATGCGTCAAACAACCAAAGGACTTTAACCCAGGAGGCCACAGTTTGCGTCCCGAACGAAAACGAAAGCAAATATTGTTTAAACATAACATGCAATTTATGTAGGGTAGTTACCCACTGATGTCACTGACCTGTACTTTTGTGAAAAAGATACTTATTCTAACCCAAAACATGGTCTTGTTCTAAACATAGCCAAATAGCTTTGTTTCCTAAACAGAAGTCACATAACCCTGTCTGTCGATATCAGACGCCATGGGACATGGTAAACCATCAGTATTTGAAAACCTGGGAATGAAAACCAGTTGTGGAACCACAAATGTCTTAAAATAAAATATCGTAGCAATCCATTCAGTAGTTGTTGAGCTATTTCAGTGTAGACTGAAGTGATGGATGACATCCCCATAGCTGCATGGCTAAAAGCAACAAAATTTCATCTTAAAAACTTTGTAATACCTGAAGATGAGATGTTGCTGTGTAATTCTGCCATGTCCATATCTGTCTCACACATGAACCAGCTCTTTGCTGGGTCTTCATCTGCTCTCCTGGAGTCTGACTCATGATCTGTTGTGTTGCGTTGATGCTCTTGAGTGCAGTCCTGCTCCCACTTATCACCTTTTGAGGTCTGTAAAGGGACACACATATCCTTTCTCCTAATTTCAGCATCCCCAAGCTTCCCATTTCCCCCCTTCTTCAGCTGATTCCCTCGCTCACAGGGTCGGTAGGGAAGGCAGAGGAAGTTCACTTTTAACACTGCAAGGAGAAAGAGAGTGAACAACAGAAAATTCTGAATGATTTCTCGGAGGGAGCAGGCTAAGAGCGGGGGAAAAAACCCCGCAAAGTGCTCTCAAGTCAGAAATCAGAGCAAGATCTCAAAATGGAAGCTATTGCCTCCAGTTTTTATCTGACACACAAAGAGACAGGAAGGGCACAGACAGAAAGCAAAGCCATTGAAGGCAAACACGTGCACAAGTACAAAGGCTAAAGCAAGCTGCTCTCAATAAGAGAAACAGGCCTTTCAAGGCAACACAACATGGAAACATTTTCAAAGCAGCTGTCAGTCATCTAGCGTTGTACGGAGCTATATTTAGGAGTGAGAAAGAAAAAAGAGCTTGAATCAGACTGAGTCTACATGCAGGAAGAAACAGGACAAAATGACTAAACAAAAAAAAGTTTACTCCTTTTTTAAAGGTAGACATTTGATATAAGGTTTGAACTAATCTAGGAAAATTGAGACATAACAAATAGTTCTTTTTATGGAAGAACTGGTTGCGAAACGACAGTGAAGCATGTTATTTTTAAAAAGTGGATAAGCCTCCACCCGATGTTTTGGACGACCCACCTTTGTATAATGTGAAGAATTCTGGGAGGCAGATGATAAATGCGAGGATCACGAGAATGAGGAGTTTAGCGAGGGCTACTCTCGTCATGGTTGCACCATCAGATCACACTTTCATCCTTTTTTTTCACGTGGCTCTTCATGACTTGTGGCTCGTGGTTTCTGCTTCCTTTCTTGAGTTTTAAACAAGCACATTCATTCAACACCCAACAACAGAGCAGCTTTTGGCAGAGTCTGAGAGCTCTAATATATATTGCTCATAATTCTTGCGCTGGCAGGCGGCAACGCAACAAGACACATGTACACAATACTTCACTTCCTATTACACTTCCTGTCTTTTTCTCAGAAAGAGTGAGAAATGGAGAGCTGTAGATACAACAAAAAGTTCCCATCAGGAGAATGTAAGTAGAAATGTGTGTGTGCTGTGTGTATTGTGTTAGGTGTGGATGATAGACTGATAGATAGATGACTGATCATGTTTTGTATTTGTGGGCTGTTTATCCATAAAGAGAGATCCGTTTTTGGTTTATTTCTCTTTGTGTAGAACAGGGGAAGAAACAAAGAGATGTATCTTTATACCTCTACTTGAAAAAACAAGGCAGTCCAGAATCATCTGTTGTCGATTGTACTTACAGTTTCAGTTGCTGATCTTAAAAAGTGGAGAGAAACTGCAGCCAGGTACCACCATTATGTGTTTTTTTTCATAGTTCTGACATATTATCTCATAATTTTGAGTTAATATTGTGTAATTGTGACTAAGAGTGATGACTTAGGCTCAATCTCAACACACCCCTTAGCCCTTCCCCCTCGATTTTCCACGTTCACATCTAGGAGAAGGATGTTCCCATTCTTAAAGATTCTAGAGGGTTTATTGTCATTCCAAAACATGAGGTTCATGAAAGGGAACAAAACTAAGTAAAACTGAGTCCTGGTAAAAACAGCAATGAAGTGGACACTAGACTCTAAAAAAAAGTACAAATTTTATAGTGCAAGAGTATCAATAAATAAGTATAAATAAGTATTATTGAAACAGAGGGTTAGGGCTACATGGCCCTCCAAACATGTTTTCAGAGGCACGCTTCAAACCAAATGTTATGAGTAATCATCAGCAAGATTGTTGTACAATTAACAATGAAAATACCACAAATGTATTTCCTTCATTAATAAAAACTGAAAAATTACATCAACCATCACATTACATTAGGTAATGTTGTTGACTGTGTTATGGCTAACATTACATAGTTATTGTTGATTTCTGCATAACAGTCCAGCATTTAAACATATTTCCAAGTCACATCTACCCTGTGGTGACATATGACGCTTGAGGCTGGCTCCAAGAGCGAGTAAATCTGCAAAAACCTCCATGTTAAAATTTTAAACTTTATTGCAGGAAAAAAACCTTACAGTCTGGTATAAAAAATGGTTTTGGTCTCTTTTGCTAATTTTAATTCATTGTAACGCTAAATTAAGGGTGGGGCTGCTTGAGCAACAGCCTGTCTGTGAGTCATCGCCAATGGTCGCTGCAGTTTGTGAGTCAGATCCACTCCTCCACAGTGCCAACCTTTTTTCCAAATATGGTCGCTCATGGCTCCAAAAAAACAAGATGGCAAAGGCTGAAATGCCAGTCTCAAGGCTTTAGAATGCCAGTCCACAAACCAATGGGTGACATCATGTTAGCCAAGTCCATTATTTATACAGTCTATGTCAAATATCAGTGCAGACTGGTAGATGAGAAGCATGGGTTGCAAACGCCTACAGAGCACTGCCTGTTGTCTAGTAATAAAGCAGTGTCCTTTTTTAATTTAATAACTTATTTGATCGATTGATAGCATGAAACTTAATCTCTGACCAAATCGCCAATGTCCTGACAACTGCAAAGGGATGCTTATAACCCAGAAATCACAGGAGGAGACCAGGTTATTCTGAGTTTCTGGCAACCCTCATCACATCTGTGATGGCGTTCCAAGGGGCAAGGTGGCACTCAAAAACCAGAGGGAGGGTAGAAAAAAAGCTGATGCTCATGACAGATGACATCTCAGAATGTTGACATTTCTCTTAATTCGAGATAGAGATACAAATATGAGATACTACGTAATAATTATAAAATATTACATTATAATTTTAGGTAAGTTGTGAGAAGGTTTCTCATAACGTTGAGGTTTTCTCACAAAGTTTGATTTTGCTCACCTTTATGAGATAAGTCAGTTTCCCATAATTATGATATTGTATCTCATAATTATAGTATTTTAAAATTTATAATAAGGTCATAATTAAAAGATCATTTGTCATAATGATGAAATAAGTCTGCGATAGTCTGGCGACCTGTCCAGGGTGTACCCTTCCTTCCGCCCGATGACAGCAGGGATTTGCTCCAGCCCCCCTGCGACCCTTGCGAGGAGCGGGGGTGGGGGGTGGGCTTGATTCTCGAGCAGTTATGGACAGTGAATGAATGAAATAAGTATCATTAAGACACATAATGATGAGAACATTTCTCATACATTTCTCAAAATTATGAGTTTGTTTCACACAATAATGTCATGATTGTAAGAAGGATTATCATGACTAACTACTAAATCACAGATATCACATCTCATAATTATAAGATCTAAAGTCATCATTATAAAGTATATGAGATAATAATGAATTAGTAGTGCTTTTTTTGCAGTTGCAGAAATGGCTTTCCACAGACCTGAGGCCAGCTGCCGCTCCTTTAATTAACTTTGCCACACAGCAGAGAGCTGATAGGTGTTTCTGTTGCTGCTGTAGAGGAAATTACCTTTCTATTGATCTTTTTTCATTTCACTCTCCTGAAGAAATATGTATTTTTTTCCTTTGTACTGTTTGACTCCATTTCTGTTGGGTGTTGAGTGTAGCCCAGATTTTTCGGTTGGGTTCCTGAGAGCCACTTATCTTGGCAGACCTGGGACAGCAACACAAATACACACATATACACACAGTCTCAGATAAACACACGCATTCTCAAACACACAAACCCAGTGATGAGGTTGGCTGGCAGGTGCAGCCTTATCTCCACTCCACAGCGGCTTGTCTCTCTCAGGGCTCAGTCTGCAGCTTAGAACGGGATGGAAGCAGCCAAAAGTAAAAAAGAAAAATCACTTTCTGTCCTTTTATGTTCAGTCAGAGCTGCTTGACACTTAAAGCATTTCCAAATACTTTAAGTGCAAGACCGAAATGTATTTACCACCATACTACCTGTGATTGTTGACAGAGTTTGGGCATATGCATTAGATGGTTTGTTGCGTGCGTGCATGTGTGTGCATGTGCGTACGCAGAGTTACTTCTGTCAGTGTCTACAATGCTGAAGTTTCCTTGAGCAATACATTACCTCCCTCTTACTAAAGTTCAGTGGAAGCTGTTTATAGTATTTCTGACCATGCATTCAAGCCAAAAAAATTTGTAAGTGTATTTTTCAAATAGTTTGAAATAATTAGAGAAAGAAAAAGTGTGGAAAAAAGTGGACAGTTGATACACCTTCACATGATTTAAAAAATAATTTATATTTATATTTACTAAGGTTTAAATGGGGCACCTTTGTCAAGCATTCTGCATTTCTGCATTCCAGAGTAAAGGAATTTTGATCTACAACTTGGTTGAAATGGTAAATCGATTCAGTTAGTTGTTAGAATATTTATCTGCAACTATTTTGACAAATGCCAAACATATGCTAATGAAAATGCATATTCCACTATTATTCCGGTTTAGATGCTTAAAAATAAAAGCTCTGTGCTGGAAATTCACCGTACTTGAGTATAAAGTGTGTTGTTGTTTTTTTTTTTTTTACAAACTTGACGTGTTCACAAGTCACTTGCTGTCCATTCAGAATAAAGCTGCATCCCACTTTTGGACCGTGATCCACCAGTTGGGAACCACTGCCGTAACACATTCATCACCTCAAAAAAGGAAAAGTAGAATGGCGGTTGCTTATGTCAGGATTTTTTTCTACCGATAGTGGACTTGTTCGACTTTGCGGACACAAACTCTATTTTATTCCTTAAGCCATCTGCATGAAAAGGTTGGTCAGGTATTTGCACATATCCAAAAATCTTTTAATATTCAAATCCTTAATGTTGAAAAGTAGATGTGTTATCGCTCTTCTTTAAGGCATGCATCTCTACCCCAGCCTTATAAACTGTTAGCTATCTGGTTTGTGTACAATGTATGCCTGACATTGTACAGAGCTGACCATAAAGAAAAAAGACACCATGTCTCACAAACTGCAGTAAAAACCCCAGTTGAAGGACATATTCTGAATCTGCTGCATACGTGTCCAAAGAATGCTCTTAAAACCCAAACAATACCGGCATATCCCACATCTTAATCTCAAAACGCTACATTCCGATTAAGGCCTCAATTGCATTATCCAATTTGCGATTTACATGAATCATACTTGAAATATTGTCATTAGAGCTGCAACAACGAATTGACAAAATTGATTATAATCGATTATCAAATGTGTTGGCAACGAATAACATTAGGAGTTTGTTGTGTCGCACGATTATTACATCTCTCGCTGTGTCACAGGACTGTTTACGTCGCATGCAGATGGGAGAAGCCGGTGTTTTGAAGAGGCATGGCTGCAGCACAGAGAACGTTTCGTACGAAAACTTCAAAAGTTTGGGAGCAGTTCACGTTATGCAAAACAAGGAATTGTGTTAGCTGCAAAATATGCAAAAGTGACACAGCATGGCACGCGAGCACGACGGTTATAATGCAGAATCTAAAATGAAAGCGAAAGTGAGGAGGAGGAGAGCTTAACGACGGGTAAATCTCGACAAAAAACGACATATGTTCAGTTTTAAAGTAAGGAAACGAAACGGTATGTTGTAAAGGCTTTAGCATTTAGATTTTGAATTGTTTCATATTTGATTTTGTAGTTATTTATAATTTAAAATTATTTTGACAGCTTAGGGATGTTAAAGCAACTGCCTGTTTATGCACTTTTAGCACTATCAGTGATAATCTGTTTTTGAACGAAGTGATGGGAGAAAAAAATGCTCATTTGATTATTATTTCTGTTTTTATTTTTTTAAATCCAATTCATTGATTAACTGAAAAATTAAGCGACCGCTTAATCGATTATCAAAATAATCGTTAGTTGCAGCCCTAATTGTCATATTCGGATTAAGATTGGAATATTAGTGTGCTTATAAATGTGCTCATTGTTTCATGCAATCATACCATATAAAGACACCGCAGTGGTTAGACCTCGGATTCCCATCTGAAAAAGGTTTTGTATGTCTCTCTCCAATTCTGGAGAAATTAATGTGACCTGCTAATCAGTATGACTTTATCTACATTTTTGGACGGTCAGCAAAGTATATCAAAAAGATAGAAAAACAGAGTTTTTATCCTTCTTTGTAAAGAGCTTTTATGTCACAGCTCCACACAGATGGAAGCTGAGAGTTGGAAGATAACAGAGGAGGGTGAAATGCCTGATCAAATCAGTCTTTATTGGCTCTAGTGGAGTGAAATTGAAGTGTTCCACATTTTTCAGGGGACCAGATGGAAACCCCTCCAGGATCCTCAAGCCTCCTTGAAACCTGCTTCAAAAGCCACAGGTATGGACTCACTCTTCTTTACTCTCGGTGTGTGTGATTAGTAAACTGCTGTGATTCTGCTGTGTTCACTGACGGACCAGCACAGCCAGGAAAATAAAACCTACTTTTAGTCTCGCACAGCATGAGCCGAACTTTCAATCTGACACTCTGACACATCTAACAAATCATAAATGAGGTTGACCGAGTGGAAGCGCGAGCAGATGGATTAGAAAGATGTAAATTTGAGACCCGACTGAAGATGCCTGCAGAGAGTCGGGCCCTAAGAGAAAAGCCAGGTGTTCAAACGCTCTGGTTTCAGGATGTAACAACCCCTATTTTATTGCTTTTCCAGCAGGATGAACCAAGCATGGAGATGTCAGTTGGAGTCTGCCAGACCAGTCAGAGAGGGATAAAGTAGTTGATCTTCCCTCAGGGGCAAAGTTTCCCCTTGAATAACACCTTGGTCCTAATTAAGCTATCACCAAACTAATTGCCAGATTTTCCTGCAATTATTTACTTTCTTGCAAAGAGTCGAGATGAAAAATTGGTGGCACTTTTATTTCTGCACTTTCCATTGGAGCCAGACGATTAGCTTAGCATCAGAGCCAACTTGATGACTTTCTCACTATTTTCTTTCTAGATTTAGCGACTCTGCAGACTGTCTTGTCCTCTTCTTGACTTTATTTCTAAAACAGCAACCAGCGAAAAATTTAGTAACTTGTTCAGACCATCAGGGAAGAAGAGATAAATACACTTAAATACACTTATTTCCATGATGCTCCTAATTAGCTACTCCTTTAAATTTTCTGTAGATATCGTCCCTCTGGTGATGAATCCTAATGTTTTGGTAATGGCTTTTCCTCTAGTGCTACTGTCTGCCTACATTTTTCATTGTATACAAGAAATATTAAAATCTGTAGCATTAAATTTAAACTCACAGGTTAAATATTTTGATTTGACCAAATGACCTTTACTCTGGCACAACGTCAGGAGAAACTTTACATTTTTAGCCGCTCTGCTAGAATGACTCCAAAATTGTCATTATGTTGTTAACTGGGTCCAATACTTTTATAGGCTGTAATGAACTCTGCCACCTCCAGAGATCACTGGCACATCTTCAGCCTTGTTTATAGCAATTTTCCACTTTTGGCATACCTTCAGACCATTTAATCATTTGACTTAATCAAACAAGTGATTTGCTCAGTAATAGCCTGTTCTGTAGTGCTCTGTCACACAGAGGTAACAGTTTACATCTATCACTTTTAAAACTGCAGTCAGAAGCTCTAACGATGTACACAACAGTGGCGTACAAATGCTGACTGGCTGAAAGTGTGTGTGTGTGTGTGTGTGTGTGTGTGTGTGTGTGTGTGTGTGTGTGTGTGTGTGTGTGTGTGTGTGTGTGTGTGTGTGTGTGTGTGTGTGTGTGTGTGTGTGTGTGTAAGAGAGACAGAAGTCAGGTGTCCTTCTCAGCACTTAACTTTTCTTCAAGACGCAGTAATTTGCTGAATATTTTGAACATTAAGCATAAATCCAGTCAGACACGCTGACAGTCTGCAGTCGGCGTCACCTCAGACTGAAATCACCTGAGAGATACTGTATGTGGGCTATTTCTGGAGCTCTGCATTACTGCAGAATCTGATGTAGAGAGTGTAGAGACTGAGTGTAACAGCATGATGAGATTAGGGATTTAGGTAGACGAGAGGATATTCAACAACAGGCTACGCTCCGCAGGCTCAGCGCGGGTTATGGTTGTATTTCAGGCATTAGATGTTATATATTTGATCCTTCTCATCGGGTCCTCGATGAGATGTCTGAATTTAATCCCTGGATCTGCTTTATATGGACACAGAGATGTTCTTATATAGGCTAAAGCATCAATAGCTGCAGTGATTTGAAATTCTCTTTCATCCTTTGCATCATTTGTGTTGAGAGAAAAGAGGTGAAGCAGGTTTGTTTTGATTTTTAATGCAGTTTGTTCTTTGTGTGATCCAAAGTCATTGTTGGCTTTAACTGCATTTTTGTTTGTTTTTGTAGCCAGAAGATGCTCTACAGGAAGAGTTAGAGGCTCTTTTTGGCCCAGTTGTGAAATCTTCAATGAGGTGTGATGCTTGTTTGTTTTCTGAGATATAATTAGAGATCAAATATAATTCTTTAGGTTTCCGTCCTTTCATATGTTGTTTTGCAACTGAGGTTTTCTTTTATGGCATATTTTCTGGTCCCATTTTCATCACGTGTGGTCAGTCTTTTACTTATTAAAGCTGGGGCAGGCGGTTTCATTTTGGGGTCATCAGTCAAAAATCCCATCATAAACTTTGAGCATATTGATGTTCAAGTGGACTGAGAGAAAATAGACTCCTGCACTTCCTCCCTCTTGAATCTGTTTTCAGGCTTTAGAAAATCTACCCCATTAGAAGAGACTTTCTGCAATCACAGGTCGTTTCAGAAAGAGGGTGTCCCTATTGGCTGTTCTACATATGCAGATGAACATGTAAGTTCCTTCAGTGAAAGTCCAATTCAATGGCGTAGATTCCTGCAGAGAAAGTTGCTATTCTTGCGTTGGCAACAACTGCTTAGACTGCAAAGCAACCCCAGAAAAAGGAAGAGGCACCTCTAGAGAATGGCCCAGAGGTTGACAACAGGGATAAGACCCTCATTTGTGGTTGAGGAAACAAAGAGAGATTAATAATAGTACCGGAGACTCCAAGAAGACTTAATAGATCAGTGTACTGGAAACACTGGGATACTGTGTAAATCGTGCGTATGCCTGTGGTTATCTGGTGGGAGGGGCTTAAGACTGAGAAGAGAGAGCTGCAGGAAGAGGGTGCATTTTCAAATTTGGACTTTTTTTCTACTCCACATTTCTAGGATGCCCAACTTTAAATTATAGATTGGAGTGAATACATTTCTAAAATTTTAGTGGCTAGGAGTTTCCAGAACCACACAGAAGTCCCCTTTCAAAACACATTAGTTTGTGTGTTAGTTATTTTGTTACTCTGGTACACGCTGTCTGCTGTGACCTGTCTGTCTTGTTTTTCTTTTGTTATTTGTGACACTGCATGGGCGAGCAAACTAGTTTCCCCTCTGGGATGTAATGAAGTCATATAATGCAATCTAAACTTGTTCAGCTCACATTGCATTTTAGATTTTGCATCAGTCACAAAGCTGAATGGAAATTCAGCATGCTAATGAGACAAGGAAAATATCACTCCAGATCCCCTTCTGCTTACATCTTCATACATTAACTGTGTCAAACTTTCATCTTTGCCTCTCATCTCTTTGTCTAACACCTCAGGAGAAAGCAGGCTGTCTCACCTCTGGCAACGTTTTAGCCAAGCGGGAATGGCAGTATTGTTTGGTGGGTTAACTACTTTGGTACATACTAAAATTTCTCAAAAACAGTTAGAGGCATTTACATTGAAATTTTTTCTGACATTCATGGTCTCCAGAAGATAAATCTACTGATTGCTAGTGTGGTTGTAGACTGCTAAGAACCCAGATATAATCAAGTTTGTGTATGAGCGCTGAGGTTCATTCTTACCAGCATTATATAACTAACTAATGCAAGCTCAAAAAGCAACGTAATAGCTCTCAGAGCTTCTGATCTTTAACCTCATCTCACCTCTGGTGATATGGTTGTATATGGGGTTAAGTTCGGACACAGTCTCTGTTCAAAGATGGTCTCAGGTGGGATGAGAATGCCGTCCTTGATCTTTCTTTGAGCGCCCACAGTTTGATGCTGTGACAGCTTGTGTTGTTGGTTTACTATGTTCATTTAGTCTCTCCTTCGGGGTCCTCAAAATTTCAAATTTCCAACTGCATATGCACCTACATGTTGATTTGGTTACACATGCAGATATTGGTAGGGGAAATCTAGCCTACTGTGTGCAAAAAGTTTTGAACATGAGCAGGAATCTTGCTCAAACGCATCAGCTATGAAAGTCTGGGGGGTTATAGATGAATTAAAATGAATGAATTTATCTTTGACATAGTTGCCACATGTACGTTTAGAAAGGATATTTTCCCAAATAAAAGGCACAAAAGAGTAAAGTAAGTAAGAGTAAATCCCACCCATGTGTATGTTCACTCAAAACAAATAACATAAATAAATTAGAAAAGATGATCGAGGAGAATAAATATCTTAAAGCAATACAGAATTTCTGAGAGCCTTGCTGCACTATATTCCATTATATTTAGAATTTTCCTCTGCTGCACGCATTTTGTTTTCTCCTTTACATACCAACACATTCTCACCACCAACTTTTAAATACTGATGCTTGATCAGTGACTCTACACGTCAAACTGTGGCATCGGTTTTTGACACACAGGGACAGCTTGTCAATTTATGCTTGTTACATGCCTTGTGTCTTTTTCAAGATTAGCTTTCATCTTCACAGAATAAGTAGTTTCCACTTACTAAATGCACACCGTTTGCTGTTAAAATAAACTCAGAAAATGCTAACTTTAGGTATATTTCTATAGGTTTAGGTAACAAAAGGACAGAGTTAGGTTTAGAAAAAAACATCGTGGTTCAGCTTTAAAAGGTTACCAACGTATTGTAACGTCATGTGACATACATCATTAGTGTAGCATGCTAACATATCAGCATACTATGTTGTTATTAAAATAACACAATTTATTTTTATAGTGGCGGTCTTCCAGGTAAAAGTCCAGAGTTTGTTTAACCAATCCAAACCCCTTAAACCCACCATATGGCAACTTTCTTGCTCTTTATACTACATCAGTTGCTTGGAGCTTTATAAAAGTGTTGCTGCCTGGTGCTTCTAATACTGCTGCTAAAAGATGCCTCAGAGCATCATTATCTGATGCTAAGGGCCAATAACAAAGCGTTGATATTTTACTAGTTTGGATTGTACATAATTGAAGACCTTTCCGCCATAAATTATTGTGAAATAATTCACCAAAATTAAGGAAATTAATTGTTAAACAAACTTCAGAGGACCTGACCTCTCGGTTGTATCCTCCTCACCCCTCAGTGTTGAAATAAACCTATGTCTTTGCATGTACCACTTCCAGCTTTTTCTGGACCTGTTGTGCATATTGGCATTGAATTTGAAGCCAAAACGCAAAATACGTATGCAACTTCAAAGCCAGTTATCACAAATGTTTAAATAGGTTTTAAGACTCACTACAAAAGTGATGTAAAAATTAAATTGCACTATACAAGAAAGATATTTCCAGCTTTCTTGGTTTGATCTCTTTTGATTATTTAGGCATCAGCATTAGCATTTCATTTAATATGACAGAAATGTACAAGTCACAGAAAAACACAGAGCGGCTATAAAAAGTGGCAGATAAAGAGCTCTATATTTCCCAAAAGTAGAACTAAAACAGAGTAAAAATTGGACTTACATTCACCAGGTGGACAAAAACACAACTCCAGATGAATGCTAATTTTGTGTTTTAACTGCTGGATGTGTAAATAAGTAACTGTTTGCTAGCAAGTTCACCTGAAAAGGTGAGAGCATGTCAACATTGTGCTCACTAGTGTTGTCACGATACCAAAATTCTGACTTCAAAACGATACCTGCCCAAAATATCTCGATACCGATACTGAAACAATACCGAGGCAAAAACCTAACAGCAGGAAAAGTAATGAAATAATATATAGGGCTTGGGCGACTCGTCGATGTAATCGACTGATCAACGTAATTGATTACGTGAATACGTGGATTCACGTAATGTGCGTCGACGCGTCGCACCATTTCACACAGTGTGCGCCATGGGAGCGTGAGCAACGTCCATCGTGTTGTTTTTGTTTCGGCGCTCTTGTTATCAAGTTAGAGCGTGCACACTGCCTGCCTGAGCAGCGCTTGTCAGGCGCGTCTGAGCTGTGTGTCAGCTGCAGCACATCTAGAGAAACGGTGGCTCGCCACTTTTTTATGTGTGACGCTTGCGTTTGTTGAATCTATACCACTTTATATTGCAGTTTAAAGTCTCTCTGTCACAGAGATGAGGAAATACAAAGATGTTTGTTTTACCTCAAATTCCCTACTTCCCTTTTAAAAACAAAAACTATCTGACTGTTTCTCTGTGGACAGAATGCCATCAGTTGCTAATACAATGCATTTTATTGTGAAACATTTACAGGACAGGGAAGTCAGCTGTGCAGGAGCTTGTATAACTTCATAAATGAGTGGAATATGCGCTTAGAAATATGAAAATACAGCACTCATATCAGCAGGCAGCAGTATGCCTTAAGGCCCAGTTAAGGCTGGTCTATTTTGATGCAGAAAGAATGGACTAGTTATAATTATTTCTGTTAGAAAAGTTATAGTGTTATTCAAATTGCATTAATTTTACTGTAAAATGTTTTGTTCGACTACTGGATTTGAGGTTTGTTACTGTAACAAAGAGTAACTGTTTTGTTACTCCTCCTAATAGTGACTTGAATTTTACATTGTTTTATTTATTTTGCTGTTGGATTGCTAAATGTAGATTGCACTACATTCCTTTTACTTGAGTGGAACAAGCGCTTGCATTAATTTTATTTTGGAGAGACTTTATATCAGACTGTAAAACACAGATTACCAGTTAAGACTGGGCTATTTTTGTTGGGGAATAATGCCCTGCAGCGTTTTAAAATGTTATTTTTGGTAAATTTGTTGTTACATTAATTGATTAATTAAAAAAAAAAATTAGAGCAATAAAAAATAATCGATTGACTAATCGATTAATCAAAAAATTATTGATAAAGAATAATCATTAGGTGCAGCCCTAATAATATTTAAGATGAGAGCCCTGACAGGACAGAAATAAAGGGCTGTAAAGGGGGATGGCAGAGGATAGGTATACTACAGGTATACTACATTTGAGCTGTTTCATTATTAATTTATTAACAGTATTACTGTATAAAATAACTTTTAAGTGAAATCTGGCAGTAAGCCATCAGTTTTTTCTTGTCTTGCAAAGTCAGCAAAGTGCTCTATTTAAACTGCTAGCAAGAGGGTGCAATAATGTAATTACTGAGGGGATTTATTGAATGAATTATGGACACCTGATCAAAAAAGATTAACTCAGCTACTGCCCTGTTTTTTTTAAAGTATTTTTCACACTTTGTGTTGATTTCAAACACAGCTGGAAGGTAAGGCTGCCTCAACTGGGTTGTTGCACATTTTGCTGGCATGTGTTTGTGTGCCTTGTGGGGTGGAGATATACAAATGATGCTAATGTTAGTTTCAATATTTCAATAATTCAGTTTGATGGCCTATAAAAACAATACACACAAATGACAGTAAGCGTAAGTCTGTCACTTCGTGATCAGGCTCTAAAAGCTCAAACCCAGGATTATCAGCCTGCACACTACAGCGGTGCACTAAAGTAGACTCAACACAAACTATACAATCGCCTCCTTATGAACGGAGGTCTCCGCTCTGTGTGTACGTATGGGAGCATGTAATCATGTTATTTATCACATTTGGTAACCAACCTGTGGCTCTTTGAATTCATTAATCAAGTCAAATGTGTCCGTCGCTGAGATGCTTTGGATGCTTTGGATGCTTTGATCTTTTACACATGTGCTTTTTGCTGTTTGTGGGGTCGAAAAATATTATTTTCGCTCCGAGCGTCTGCTTTGTCAACAAGTTGTGCACGGTCAGCAAGACAAGCATCTGAAACTTGCGCAACCACGACTCTCGCTCTTACTGTGGCATCTCACCGTGACACCAAACACATGTTTGGCACCCACAATGTTGGGAGAACCAGCACAGCTCGGAACAGCGCACACCCACACACACCCTGCGCCTGCAGGGAGTGAAAGCAGAGCCTGAACAGCGTGTGCGCACACACACACACACACACACACACACACACACACACACACACACACACACACACACACACACACACACACACAGCCTCACTATAGCAAGCGGAGAAACACGGCTCTTTTTAAAACGCTGTCATTCATAAAGTATGGGTATTAATAAAAGGTGGTATTGTATTGTTTTTAACAGCTGGGTACCGTGATACTTTTCAAGTATGCTACCACACTAGTGCTCACTATCTTTCTGCTGCCCCCAAATGACCAAAAAATTCAGTTATGGCAGGTTTCATTCTCTCCTTTGTCACACTTTTCTGATAAAAATATGCATGTTTACATAAAGCGAATGGTATACTCATTAATGTTGTATTGACTGTGTTTAAAATGATGGCAAACAGGCTAAGGGAGAGACAAACAGTGAGGAAACACAAGCTAAGAGTAGTGAGCATGTCTTTCCATTAAAAACAAGTAAAAGGAGGAGGAGGAGGTGGAGGGAGAGCCTGGTGATTAAGTGCTGTGTCAGCAGTAAGGCGTCATCTGGCTCTCCAGAGACGAAGCCACTGTGAAGCTTTATGACTCTTTATGGAGAAATGACGATGTTTCACAAAGAGATTATCGTTATGAGCGAACCTTTAAAGGTGATAAAGGTTTCCAGACTCATCCTCCTTGTGGCTCTAATAATTCTGTCTGTCCATCTCCCTGCCTGTCTGTCTGAATCACTGTGCTTTATATTAGCCGTATGTGCTCTGAATACAGTATGTCCTCGACGCTTTGTCTCGTCCCCTCCTCACTGTTTTGTCAACCAAAGAAATACGGAGGGGCCTCTCCTGCTGTCTCTTTCAGAGTTTCAAGGTTTTAAGAGTCAGCCACATCTTTTGTGTGTGTGTGTGTGTGTGTGTGTGTGTGTGTGTGTGTGTGAGTGTGAGTGTGAATGCGAATGCGTTTGGAGAGCCAGTACTTCAAAAGAAACACTAAAGTGGGCTAAAGTGGGTTGAATTTACAGGAAGTGCAGAGCCATCATGGGGCTGCATCTCTTTTGTATCCCTTCATGTTTCACCTCCTCCCTCCCTCCCTGCTCTCCTCTGCTGTAACCTTTTCTGGGGAGAAAATGCCATGTCAATAAAAGCTTTTTAACATGAGGAAAAATCAATGTGCTCCGATTGCACCTTTTTTCAAGCCTGTCAGCTGAACAAATGAGCGGTTCAGCCTCTGCACGCAGGGTGGCTGCTGGGTAAAAAATACTGATCTCTAATGTACAATTTCAGTAGTTGTACAAACTTTATATTGAAATTGAAATGAAAGTCCAAAGTCTGTTGGAAGGTCTCATAATCCTGTTTATATTGATATAACTTAACACAAGCACTTTACACTTTGAAGTGCTTTATTGGTTGCAACTCACACCATCAACTTTTATTGTCCTGAAAGGAAAAGCAGGCTTGCAAGCAGGGTTGCAATAAAACTGCATCATAAAAACAATAAAAACACAGTAAAAACACACAAACATAAAAGCTCTATAAAATGCATGATAAATAGACACATTATATACCCATATCAGTTGGTAAGACCACACAATCAATCTCTCGTTTAAATTATCAGTCCAAAAGTCTTTGGAGTGATCCCGCAGGAGTGATAACAGTATTTCCTTTTTATTTCAGACTCAAGAAAGAAATTCAGCCTTTTGTATTCAGAGCACAAAGAACTCAGAACCATTCAGTGCTGTTTGTTTTTCTCTATAGTCATCCAGAAGGCTTGCTTTTTGATTACTGATATTAGTTAAAACAGTCCAACCAAGAAAATGTTGGCATTTTACATTTCTGCAAACCACAAATATGTTACATTTATGAGTTGTTTATGTATGTTAAAATGTTTTACACATAGTATATGAGCTGACTTTGCAGGATTTGGAATGGACACTGGATGTCTTGACTGTTGAAGACAGTCAAATTGCAGACAACTAAATTGTTTTTTTAATAAGGCATTGCTTTGTTTACGGCAGCTTTTTAGCAACCACAGATGTTTGGGTTTTTTTTTAATCACTGGGGTTACACTGAGGGTAGTGCCTGGAAAGGGTTGATTTTTTTTTCCAGAGACATTGCAGCATTTTGTCTTGTTTGTTTGATTTTTTTTTTTTTTTTTTTGTACGAGAAATAACTGCATTTACAGCCAGGTGCATTCAAAATCCTGGTAATATCCAAGAGACATATGTTTCTGGGCATGTTTTGTCTCTACCTTAGCCTTGCAAACTTTTGGCTAGTTTGTACACAATGCATAGAGCTGACCGTAAACTGGCAAGAGTGTGTCACAAACTGCAGTACAAAATCACAATTGAGATGCCTGAAACCTGAAACCAGAATAATATAAGCACATCCATATGTCTTAGACAGAAAAATGCTACATTTAGAGTAAGATCTAATTGTGAACACCCATAAGGAATATATTGTTCACATGACCTGCATCAAATTTGAAATATTTTTATATTCTGAATAATAATGGATATACAGAATATGTGCATGTAAATGTAGTCCCTAGTTAGTGCATAAGGAGGGTAAAGATGATGTGCGGCACTCTGAGTGGTCTGCCTTGTTTCTGGTTTTGTGGAGGTTTCTATGCATTATTTGTGCTCTGATGGCCGTGCTATTTGCAGAGCTTTTGAAGCTTACGGTTTACCGTACGAGCTCGATAAAAGATGAACACAACATCTTTCTCTGCCTGTTTGTAAACTGTGTTGTATTTTTGGAGCAGACTATTCCCGTCACGTCTTGTACAGCAGCTTGTTCAATAAGAATAAAAATGAGCCTTCTTTCTAATGTTATAATAGAAAGCAGAACACACAAACACACTTTCTCATGCATGAGAGCAAATGTTATTTTAGGAATTTTATTTTAGGATAATGTTATTCATGAGTTTGGGAGAAAAGGAGCAAGCAGATGTTTTGGGAGAAAGCCAGCTGGTAGATGTGACATTTCAGTGACATTGGCTTTTCTTGCATTTTCTATGAAACTGTGTTTTGTGCTTCAGACAAAAGAAATGTATTATCATTAAGAGGAGGCAGGTTAATTCTGTATTGGTAATTGTAATCGTTTTTGGCATCTATAATTATAATCATACATCAGCGAGAACCATCAAGCCATTACTGTTTGATTAACATTTTATCACCCATCTCCAGACTCTCTTCGGACACACATACACACCCGCACACACACACACAGCCTAAATGCTCTTCTATCATCCGATGATTTCAGTCATTCTCTCACTCTTTCAATAAACCAGATGCATGATAAAAGCTCCCTCGTGCTAAAATATGAAGTACTGATGGCCAGTTATGAGTTGATAAGCTGCAGCGTCAGCGTCCTCTAAATGCTCCCCCATCCTCCAGTAATTACCGACAAGGTCTCCTGCCTGTTCATCCTCTCCTTCTCATTGTTAACACGCCCTCTAATTTCTGTAGTCTACTAAAAGCCACGTTCCTTTTATCCTGCGCTTGGCCACAAACTCACTTGTGGATGTTGGAAGGCAGATGGGCCACAGTTTTTTTGGGATTTAAATGGAAGTGACCCACAGTAAGCACAGTAATAACGTTAAACTGCATGTAGACCTTTTGTGCTTTTCCTTATTTTCTGTCATACATAGGCTATATAATGTTACAATGAGGGATATTCATATTAAATGTGTGTAAAAGTAATCTTTTGAGCAAAAACATCAGGCTCCATACTGTTCTGAATTCTCTGTTTCCGACAGAGCTTTTTTGTTTTTTTTGTTTGTGTGTTTTCTTTCTCTTACTTTCAAAGCAAGCTCTTTATATGCTCATCTGCTCCAGGCACGCCACTTAAGTTTTTACATTATATACTCTGCTACATGTAGCTACGTGCTATCATCAGGGAAACATGTAATGTTGCTTGCCGATGTCGTTAATTTGTCCTCAATTGTGGACTTAAACATGTGTGGTTGTGTTTTGAAGCTTTTCTTGGTGATTTTTCACTGTTAGAAGGACTTCTGTATTCCTTTACAGTGACCTTTCCTCAGCTGCAATAACAGTGTTATCTGTATAAATAGAACTGGATACAGTGTTGAAGGCAGGACCAAGGTTGCTCAGTGGTGCATGAAGCCGAAAGAGTTTGTCTTCCCAGTAGTAAAATTGCATAGATCTACTAAATTATTGGGCCCATAGAGCATAAACACTTGGTTTGCCAAGTGCCTATGCTTAACCTGAATGGGGATAAAATAATTAAATTGTGTGTCTCTTTTAGACTTTTGAATTGTTTGCTAACTGAAAGGCTCCAACCGTGATAGTGTAGAGAGTCATTTTGCAGGGGCTGGGACGCTCAAAAAAGTATTCACTAAATTACAGACATTTATTTTTTCCTATGTTAGTCTATGGGAAAAAGTCTTTTTGGGCCCAATGGCATTATGTGACATAGTCAGAAGTTGTAGTTGTACATCAAATTGGATTCAGTTTGACTAGGTATGGTCAAGGTAGGATTACATCACTTTACGTAAGGGAAATCACATCTTCATGTATAATCAATTACAAAGTGAGTTATTGCTGCACGTGAAGTCATATTTGTTACGTCCGTCCATCCCATTCTTGTGAACGTGATATCTCAAGAACACCTTGTGGGAATCTCTTCAAATTTGGCACAAATGTTTATTTTGACTCAATTTGGTGGTCAAATGTCAAGGTCACTGTGACCTTGCATCCTTCTCATTTTTTTGAATACATTATCTTAAGATGGCCCTGGCGGAGGTTTCTCAAATTTGGCACAAACATCCATTTTGACTCTAGAATGAACTGATTAGAATCTGATGGCCGAAGATCAAAGGTTAAGGTCATGGTGACCTCATAAAACAGGCTTTTGGCTATCACTCAAGAACCCACAGGAACCACCTTGAAACTATGGTGGTTGTAGAGATGGCCTGTGTGTGAAGCATCCATGTTTTCACAGACAAGGATGTAAACTGTATGTGCAAATTGACTGGTGCACTGAGACATACAGTCGCATAGCGGGATATGTAGTTTGAACATTAAAGAATGTAAACATATTCTGGTAGTAACACAAAATACAAATACAAACCTTCAAATGAGCATTATAAGTCCCCTTGAATTAGTCTTTAAAGGAACAATTAAATTCATATAATCTTAATCATTCTGACAATGAGTCATGCCAAACAAGTGTATTGAAGCAAACAGTGAGAGCCTCCAAAAGCTTCCCAAAAAAACTCATGTCTTTCAGGACACTCCTCTGCTTCCTTTCTTTGTCTTTCATTCTCCAGTTAATTTGTATATTTCCTCATATATTCTGATCTAAATAGAGGCAGCCATCAAAGCTAAATGACTCATTCCTGTAGTAGTCTACGGAATAACCACCCTTTGCACTTATATTAAATTTCCTTGGAGGACAATAATATAAACAAACATTTTCTCATTTGCCACCTTTTAGCACGCACACATGATTTATCGACAGCAGCACAGCCTCACACATGTAAACGAATCAGTGTGTTCCAATTAACAGGCAGCTGTTTGGTTAGTGGTAATTTGCCCCTTTAGATCCATATACAGTAGATTGCAGTATTAGGTATTTCAGGGTGCTCATTTCTGTGGGTTTCTAGTCAGTCTCAAGTGTTTGAAGTAACTTATGTAAAACTGAGATTTATTTGGAAAGCATTTGGATTGTTTTGCTTGAGTCTGTGTTTTCCAAGACCTTGCAGTGGAGGTGAGGGGTGGAGATAAACATGACCCATTCATCAAGATGACCAGACCTAGTTTGGAATAAACAAGAATTTTTCTGTTTTGATTTTAGTATTCTGCTATTTAATTTTAAATACTGTGGGGTAACAATTGTTACAGTCTAACGATCATCTGCTTCTGCTCTGTCCTTGTCAGTAATTTTCAGCCTATAGTCAGTTAATTGTCTACTATGTTTTTTTTCTGTGTGATGGATGTTATTGCAAAATATATGTAGAAAGAGGCTTTTGCTTTTTAAATCTCAAATTTCTGAAGCATTTAAGAGACTTTTGCCACAAATAATGCATTTATTTGTTTATGATGGCAAACTGGTTATACAGTTGTGATAATACTGACTTGTAATTAACAATACACTCATTTTTGATCTTGTAAGTGTGAAGGGGGAGGGCCGTGTTATGATGGCTGCTCCTTTTCTTGTCTATCTCTGTCTCTTTTCTGTCTTCTTCAGAACGGCCAACATAGGCATAACTTTCACACACTCACACTTAGGGAGAAATTGATCCAGAATCGATTGAGTGTCGACTGTCTAACTAATTACTTAAAGATTGTGACTTGTGGGCCGTGATTATTTTGAAATTGGGCTGACATTCAGGTCCAGAAGCAGCCAGAATTGTTCGTAATATTAATTGATCACCTTTTAATTCTCCTCTTTCACCTCTGTCATTGGATTTCTCTCTGTGTATATCCCTGTTCTATTCCCTCCGTGTCCCTCCGTTGTCTCGTAGGTTTATGGATCAATGATCGGGAGGGGGTAAGGTGACCTTCCTCAGGCCATCCAATCTGAGAGCTTGCGGGATAGAGCGCTGCCTCATCCAAAGACTAAAAATGCCTCTCAGGCACTATCTATTTCTTTCACTCTAGAGCAGAGTGGACCAGAGAATACAGTAGAATCTCTGTGCAGGTGTGTGTCACACTTAGAGGTAAAGTTTTAACTCATTGAGGATGGCTTGTCTAATTAAGAAAAAAAAAAGCTGGTGTTCTCAATCGGCTGCCTTTACCACAAATTGGTGTCTGTCTCCATTGGGGTGAAATTAAGGTTAGCTTAATGTTTGGGCTGAGACATGTGTCCATTATGGTTAAGGACATTGCAAGCCTCCATTTATGAATGTAGATATAGAAAGAAAGTAGGGGAGTAGGTCACTCTGATAGGTGGAGTATGTCATATAAGATATGAAGATTTTCTGTCAGACATTGAACATGACAATTATACTGTAGAACAGGCATCACCAACTTGCGGACCTATTCAACTAAAAGTCAAAGAGGTCTAGTTTTTAAATATCCTCACAGCAAAGGTCCAAACCTCATACCTAAAATCAATATCACCATTAATTGAACATTTTACTTCGATTACTATTAATGAACGATTATTTTGCTTTTTGCTTTTCATTTTTTGTGATTTGTTTTTTAGTTATTAAACTTTCCAGCATTATATAAAAATTAAAAGCTCAATCTTAAACAAACAAACAAATTTAAGCACATTGTGCTGATAATAGGCCAGCCTCTCTTGACTGCAGGACTCTGACTTGAACTTCTGTGAACCTTTTGTGAAACGTCTGGGCTGTTAATCATTTTACTCAGGAAAAAACAACTATTGAGTAGGACTACTTCTCCTATAGCTACCAACAGCTTGCCAACATTCCCAGTCAGAGAAAGGGTGAAAATAAGGTAATGTGCTTGTGGCCCCAGGCCCCCAAAACATTACATCTGCCCCTGGTAACAATAATGAGCGCTCAGTGCGAGCGGCTGGATGAGACATGGATCAATGAGTCCTGCTGTTTCTAAATAATTCCATCCAAAGTCTGACTAAACCTGAAAATAACTCAAAGTAGTCTGTAGATGTCTAAAGGAGGCACTTTCCACCTCTGCAGATTTGGCTGTTTCAGACACTTTTGTGCTGTGAAGCTCCGCTCTGTTTGTCTGTCTCACTGCGCTTCTGTCGGACCATCAGCTGTTTGATCTGTGAAAATGAAACGCTGTGGAAGCACATACGACTCGGTTGTCAAACACTCAGCTGTATTATAGAGTCAAAGTCGTTCACTGCATTTGGTTTACCGCAGCACTATCCTTATTATCATTGACTGTTCTTGTTGTCTGTCAAAACATGGCTGGAATGTGTTCTATGGACGACCTGCAGCACTGTAGCCAACGTGCCGTTTCTGGCTTATATCCAGTGTTAGTTATAAATCATTTGTTAATTTCTTGTGGTTGATTCTGCTGTGAACATTTGATGACGTGCGGTGGAGATCCTGCCCGCATCAGCCTTGTTGCATCAACCTTGCATCAACCTTGTTGGGTGGTTCCAAGAGGCTTTTTTTGCACGTCTATACAATACATGAGTGTACCGAATTTTGTAATTATATGTGAAACTCACCATTTGGGGATTTTTGGGGGATTTTCCTAACTATGGATATAATTCAACTAAAAAGGGTGAACTTGAGGTAAACTAAAAATGCCATAGCCTAGCTGAGCTATAAAGGAAAGAGATTCACTGGATGTATACTATAACACAAGACAAATTAATAAACAAGAAATGGACCTGCACTTGTATAGTGCTTAAGTGCTTTCACATTATGAGTCACAGTCACACATTTACTGTCGGCAGAGGCTACCGTACAAGGTGCCACCTACTACTCTGTTTTTAAACATTCACACACTGATGGAAGAGCCATCAGAAGCTGTTTTGGGTTCAGTGTCTTGCCTAAGGATACTTTGTTATGTTTATATTGCCAACCTTCTCATGAGAGGGCGACCTGCTCTACCTCTGAGCCACAGCTGCCTTCAATGTGAAATGGAATGCGGCACAGTAATCATCTCGACTAGATTGTTTTAATAATCGTTGGAAGCCAAAGTCTTAATTGAAAATAAAACTTGATTGAATTCCCTATTATAAAGTGATAATTTGTCAGTGTTGTGTTTATAGCTTCTTTTGCTGCCACCAGCTGTTGAAAAAATCAATAACTGCTGCTTTAACTTGCAGTGTGTTCTGCTCTCTCGGCAGCTGTATAAATTGACTTCCTGAGCAAAATATTCTGGCACATTGCAAAGTCTCTGACCTCTAAATCAAGTTGTCCATCAAATTATAAATAATTCACCCTTTTCAGAGAAACTCTGAGATGTAAGGAGGAAGAATCCACTGCTTTGCCACAGATCTCTGATATTAAATTTAATTTGTAAAATTCTTGTTCATTTTTACTTTATGGATGCCTCAGTTCTTCTTTTTTTTTTTTTTTTACATTTCACAGTACTTTTAACACCTCACATACTCTTTCTTGGGACGGATGGTACCAACATCTCTCTGTCTTTTCCCCTACGTCTCACTCATGACTCTCTCTCTCATTTCTGTGGGAACGCCGGGCTGTGACTGGCTTGTGGCAGAGTAAATTATTAAGGTCTGCTCTTTATTTGGCCGTAAATGCCCCCTCTCCCTCTTTCTCTCTTTTCCATCTCTCTTCCTTGTGTTTTCTACTTCCTCTCCTCCCTCAACACTCAGCCCATTTAGGAGGAGAGAGAACAGGATAATGAAGGCACTGCAGCGCACGGGGAAAAAAAAGGCAGAAAGGGAAAATAACACAGACAAATGTGGTTTGTGGAGATGGACAGAAATGGAGAAAGAATGTCAGAAGGGAAATAGGAAAGGGAGCTATGGAGCATTAGAGACAGACAGAGAGGGGGAGCGCTGATGAATTGCACAGCAAGCGCTTTGCTCTCCTCCACCTGCCACCTGCCCTGCAAAGACCTGAGTGCATCATGCCGGAGCAAACACACACACCTGCTTTCAACCTATGAAAAGAGACTATTTGCTGGTGTGTGTGTGTGTGTGTGTGTGTGTGTGTGTGTGTGTGTGTGTTACAGTGGGTGTATGTGCTTGCAAACTAAACCACAGAGAGACCAGTTGAGTATCATTAGGGTTGAGGGTGGAGAGAAAGGAAGAGAGAGCAAGGAAGACAGACAGTTACCAACAGACAAAAAAAGAGCAGAGAGGAAACATGGAGTTGTTTTCATGTCCATCAATAATTCAGGATGTGTATTATCTCCTCCAGCTGCAAACTTCATGCCTCAGCGATTTCAGCGGCGGCAAACAACTCCGGCCTGTGCATGTGTGAACTCACACACATGCACAAACCGGAGGATTAGTGATCGTTTATGTCATTTTGCACACAGAGGTGTAATTTATGTAAATATGGGATTCTCGCTGTGAGACATTCTGACTACTAAAAATAAGTGGGTTGGTTATTAGTGTACTTTTTTTTATCTGTTGCTCCTTTGAATCTAGCAGCATCTATTTAGCATAACACTTGACTGACTGTTCCTCCATAAAGTATACTGTAATTGCACCGTCTCTTTGTGCTGATGGCAGCTAGCTTAATCTTCTGACTTTCTCTTCTCCTGGTTATGACTTTGGTCTTTTAAAGCTGTTTCATTTAATTTGTTCATATTATCAGTGGATCAAATGACTATGCTTGATGTGAAAGGGGCCATTCATACTGATAAGCCCACTGAGAGCTAACTATATTGGTTCACTCTCACCACCCAAACTGCTGTCTTCAGTGAAAAAGCTCTGCTAAACAAACCACTGTACTCTTCCTGCCCAGCACCAAACAGCAGACAGACTATTTAACAGCCAGAAAGAGATTAGTTATTGGACCTTCGTTCATTAGATGACCAAAACCTTCATGAAAATCGATTTTAAAAATATATAAATAGATAGACATATTTGCAGAAGGCTGTCACAGCATCGACAAAGTATTATATGATGCAGCAGTCTGTGGGAAAAAAAATCATGTCCGTCCATGTATTTCAATTGCTTCTAATGACATTTTCTAGAATTTACTGCAGCACACCGGAAACAACCAATCAGAGCCAAGGAGTCTCTGACACAGCTCTCAACCATGTCAATCACTGCTCATGAACAGAGGTCAAACTGAGCAACTCTGATCAAATAGGAATCAAGATTGTTACTGTATTGCCTCCATCAAATGTTTTCAGAAACATATGTTAGTGTATTTTTTAGCTATAAAATGAAAAAGTTTGCATCGCCCACTGCCAGACCAACTTTTTCATTTTAAAGCCAAACAGTACACTGAAATATGTTTCTGAAAACATTTAAGGCAAGAAATAGACAATGCAGTAACAGTCTTGATTCATATTTAATTAGCGCTGCCTAGTTAAACAGTCAGGCTGCTGACACTAGCTGTATGCCAAAAGCCACCTATCACGTCCACATGATGCACCACTGGACGGCGTCAGCTGAGAACACAGCTGGACAGAATCAGTCTTGGTGTTAGTATACACCAGTGGATGGCCAAACAACTCCTGCAGCGGCTGCATGATACGCGGGCGTTTGGCATCAGTTGAGAATGCAGTCGGATTTAACTTGTTGCGTCCGTATGATATGCCACTGGGTGGCGTCAGGCTGACATGCTGGCGGTACTGCATAATATTAGGAGCATGGAGAATCTATTGAGCGGGTGTTAGGGGCCATGAATAGGTGGAGCAAACTCTTCATGCAGGAGTCCGGTGTTCACTTCACATATGAATGTGATGGGTTTCTTTTCTACATTTTACCATGTGCCTCTTCTACCTAAACGTAACCCTTCATGCTCTTGTTGCCTAATCCTAACTATCCATCGCAGCATGTGCTTTGCATTGGTTGCCACATGTTTGTGTTGCGTAAAATAATAAACATGTGCAGTGTCATCCCATCATGTGCTTGTTTTAACATGATGGTAGCGCCATCCTGAACATCAACAGCAGACGCACAAGGATACCTAGAGGGTAATATGTAGACGTGGAAGTCTGCTGCAAAGCAGCAACATGTGATGACTTGAGATGAGAAGATGTTGGCCAGTTCGACCACAGTTCAGGAGTAGACGTTGACAGCTGGAGACTTGTCAGCTTTGATTGGTTGTGTCGTTCATGTGGCATAATGCCATTAAAAGCGCTAATGGCAGAGGATTTTTCACAGATAATTTGTCCCATGTACTGCTGTGTGGATAAAGTGACAGTTTCGGCAGATAAATGAAAAAGGTTATTCTATAAAAGTTACCCACTATAGATGTAACAGTGAGGGCAATTTATTGTATGATATTGGCCATGAAAAATACACACTCGCCTGCTTTTGCTCATTGAGTCAATTAAATGTGCTTAAAGAGCACGCATACACAGTGCTGAAAATTAATACATTAAATTGATTTTAAAAAAGTGAGATTTGAAGTTGTGGTGACTTTTAACAGCAATATCAAAAAGATAGATCTGATGATGTGGTTTAAAAATGTTAAAATGACAATAGATGAAGAAGACATGGCAAAGAAGGGGGAAGTTTCAGTCTGGGAACAGCAATGGGTAGAAAAGGCTCGATCATCTCTGACTGAGCACCAGGGATGGCAAAGAGGAACTGATCAGATGTTTAAAGGGGACCAGTCGAAGAAATCAGAGCTGTAAGCTTTTGCAAATCAATGAAATGCTTTATGAACAAATAAAATAATATTACAGTCAGTTACAAAATAGCATGATTGGAGTGCTGCTCAGATGTGAAAATTGTGTCCACATGGTGCTCTTCAGTTTTGGGATCCAACTGGTTTAGAATTGTTGCAGAAATATGAAGCACTCTAGATGGTAATGATTTAAAAGGCCTTAATCTGATATGGTTATTTAGTCGTTGTAGCAGTTAAAAACATGCCTACGCATTACAGCCGCAAAGGCCTTAAAAAGGGCAAGGGTTCAAGGGTACTTACCCTGGGGTACAAGGGTACTTGCTCTGGTGAAGGCCTTAATGGCTGAAACGCGTAGGCATGTTTTTAACTGACTAAATAGCCATGAGATATTAAAGGGCTTTTAAATAATTCACCTTTCGAGTGCCTCAGAATATTAAAATCAATTTGATATTTCGCTGGTGAAAGATAAAGCTGCAGAGGAGATTTTTTTATCTCTCCTCTCAGTACTAGTGAGGAGGCTCGCTGCTACATTTTAGATGGGCTCTAATCATGACAATAAGGCTGTTTATTCTTCAGCAGTACAATATCTAAATTTGTACTTTGTATTTTGAGGATCAAGAGGGATAACTGTTTGAGCGTGGTCTTCATATTGCATGGATATTGTTGGATGGGCTCCATTGTTCTATTTGCTGCTGCTGCCGGAGGGCGCAGTGTGATTTGTCAGGGGTCATATAATCTCATAACATCTGCTCGTAAACTTCCGTTTGTCCTGCAGCAGGAGAATTAAATGTCAGAGTTGAACAGGTGCATACAACAAGGCCAAATGTCGGGAACCGTCAGATCGACGGCTGCCTCTGCTCACAAAAGATGTGTACATGGGGTTGTGCTTGGGTGATATAACACGGAGTTTGATTAGACGGGATGAGAGCCAGAAGCCATTGCTTTTCCGCTGCAACTGCTCCCATCATCCTCCTCCTCTTCATGCTCTGGGGTTGCTAAACAGATGCACAGCTAGACAAATGTGGTTAAATTTGGCAGTTTGCATCCTCCATTCTCCCTCCCTGCTTTTTCTCCACTCGGGCAATTAGGGGAAGCAGAGCTAGCGTGCCAGACCATAGCCATTATGTTGTATTTGTGTGTGTGTGTGTGTGTGTGTGTGTGTACCCAGGTAATGTGCTTTAAGGCAAAAATGGAGAAACTATTTTCTCTTCCCACAGCAACAGGCATGGATCAAAGTAATTGGACAGTTTGGTTCACACTTGGGCAGTCCAAAAAGCCTTGTGTGCATATGAGTGAGTGTATGTGTGTGTGTGTGTGTGTGTGTGTGTGTGTGTGTGTGTGTGTGTGTGTGCGTGTGTGTGTGCGTGCGTGTGTGTGTGCACGCACGTGCATGCACTTTTTTCTGCCTCCCAGACCTCGTAGCAAAATGCTTTCCATACAACACACATATTTTCAACCACACACTCATGCACATTCAATAACATATTTTTCTCTCTGCGTTTGTGTTGAATAAAACATGGCAGTAAAAAGTGTGTCAAAGTCTCAGTGCAGAGCGAGCAAGATGGAAGGTTTCTGCTCCAATATGAGATCAGATAGAAAAGTGTGCATGTGCCTCCCTCAGTCAGGGCGCGGCATAGATGTAATTGTGGGCAGTTTGGGTGTTTTGATCCTTGGCTGCTCTGTTCCCATCTCCGGGATCACACAGGCTTTGACTTCCCGTCTCTCTGCCTCATTCTCTCTCTGTCTGTCTCTCTTGTGTTTCCTCCCACTCATTACTATCTCCCGTATCGGCGCTCAAAACCCAAGTCGCAAGACACACCTAATTAACGCAGGTCTTTTTCAAACAGTAGATGTTGAAGGGGGGAGGATAGCGAAAGAAATGAGAGAACAAGGGTAATGGATGGGAGAGAAGTGGAGGAGGAAATTAGTAAATGGACAAGAGGAGGTTATTACAGGATGTGATCAAAAGAGGAGCAGAAAAGAAACGGGGGGCATTAAAGAAATGGATGAGCCGCTCCACAGATCAGCGGGCAGAAGGCGCAGTTCGCTCTGATTGTAGCAAGATTGAATCCTCGTTGTGAACTTTACTGCATAGTTTTCTGTCTGATGACACATGATGAAAAGGGGGAGGGTGGGGAGGAGAAGCAAAGTGAGAAATCTAGAATTTGCTGATGGACTGATGTCGAGTTTCTATCGTTCTTTCATCTCTCCTATTAGTTCCTTCTCGGGAAACTGGGACAGCATAGTCCGTCTGGATCTAAAACACACACTCCCTGAATGCAGATAGAGTCCAATACACACACAAACTCACACACACACACACACACACACACACACGCTCACACACAGACCACAGAGAATGTGTCCTTGATCTGTGTGGTTCAGCTATTGACTGGTGTGATGGAGGATAAGAGGGAAATTACCAGCCTAAGGTGGTCTGCCTTTTATCCACATTAGACACACTCACGCAGTACGTCCATACTTGTGGGGATGCTCATTAACATAATGCATTCCCTCGAACCCAACGCCAACCTGAAAGGAGAGCTTCATTGATTTTATACAGCAAAGTCTCTTTACCAGTCTGTGGGAGTACTACTACTGTAAGTTTGAAAAAAGTTTTATTGAGCCTTTTGTAACTCCAGAGGGAGCTTGCAAATTCTGCTTAATTGCCTCAAAAAAAAGCATCCATGCGGTCTGAAGAATTCAAGTTTGAAAATTTCAAAAAGTGTTGATGCAAAGTTAGACAGGCGTGAGTTCGGGAGACCTCTGTAGCCCGCTCCTCAGCTCTGCTTGAGGCCAGTGGCTGGAGGCTACATTGGGAATGAATTCACATGCTAATTGACCAAGTTCCAATGCAACAAGTTGGAAAACTAAGAAATTGTTTGCAATACCAATTCAAGCCAGGTTAGCCATCACTAGCAATACCAGTTGATTACAACACATAACGCTGCATTTTGTGCAAACAATCACCATAGCATCATGCTGACAGATAGACATTGGACAGTTCTGTATGTACCACTGTTTTAATGAGACACAAATAAGACAAAGTGCTAATAAACACTACAGCTTACTACAACATTCAGTGCTATTGAGGCCTGTGGCTCAAGGCCACACTAGCAGCATTCCATGTAACATTAGAGCTGAGAGTGATGCCACACCCGAGTTGACCACATTCCAGTATATCATGCACATTGGATGATAACATGTTATTACTGAATGTACACACTGTAGAAGGGCATCTGGCCCAAAACATCCATATGGCAATAATAAAAAAAAAATGCTATTACGAGAGTAATGTTGTGATTTTGACTGCATTGATATCCACTATGACGATTCAGCACCCAGTCTCAAAAAGTTTAATTGTGAGTGAGCTCGTTGTGTCTGATTTGTACCATTGTTAGCAATACCAGTTGATGCATTTTCATTTTATGCATAAAAATACCCTAGCAACATGTCCACAGATAGAAATTGGACTGTGTGTATGACTGTTAGAATGAGACACAAACTGGACAGAAGTGCTAATTACATTATACTAATACAGCTTGCGCTACTATTCATGTGAGGAGCAGCCATCTTGGATTTCTGGGTTTGGGTTCTGCGTTCCTCCAACTTTCTGAGGTGGAAATCAGACTAGGGATGTTCCAGTTGAAATTCCAGATTGGGAACTTGGAAGGTGTGACTTCCCAGTGCAAATTGGATGTACCAAAACTGTTGGCAGTTGAGTTGCATTGTGTGTAATGCAGGCACCGGATTTCAACAAGGCAGAAGAATGCATGGAATAGAAAAGACTATATCGGGTTGTGCAGCATTGGATTTCAGCCTGTTTTATTTGTACATTGTGAGTGTTGTTACAAGAGTGCAATGCTAAATCAGTGGAATACTCTTTTAAACATCACAAATAAATGCCTAACCCAAACCCTTACCTTAAACTGAACCTAAACCTAATTCTAACTTAAACCTTTAAACTGCATCGGAACCAAACTGCCCTTTGAAGTTCCCCCACAAAATGTCCAATTTTTGTAAAATTGTCCTTACTGCCAAAAAAAAAGGCTCAACTTGGTCCTCACATTGATAGACATACAAGTATACATACACACACTAAAAAACACATGCTCAAACCTTGGGTCTCCTCCCACCCTGCAAGCCTCCTTGACCATGTGAAATTAATTTTCTTTTCAATCACATTGAATATTGTGCCGCCAGATCAATTTAATTGCAGTCACACACAAACACGTGCGCGCACCCCCCCACACAAACACACACACTCTCTCTCTCTCCTTCGCCTTAATATGTTGGGAGGAGCCGGCGTTTCGATGTGGAGAGGTAATTATTTGCTTGGCCAGTCTGAGCCTTCTCTGAGTCTCAAGGACGGACTTGCCTGCAGCTATAGTACCAACCAACATTGCTATTACACAACGGAAACAGGCAGTGTGAGAGTGTGTATAAGCGCATGTGTGTGTGTGCTTATTTGTTTGTGTGTGATGTGGGGGCCGTGATTTGAATGAAAAAGTGTCCTTGTGTTTTTGTTTGTATGCATGCAGTATCTATAGTGAATATATAGCCCATATTTTCCAGAGCAGTGTGTGTGTGTTTGTGTGTGTTTGTGTCTGTCTGTAGGTGTATGTGTGTGGGCATATGCGGGCATTTGCACACTGGTCATGATGTGTGTACGCCTGTGAGTCTGTGTAGAGCAATGGCTTGTTCCTGCAGGTCTCCACCTCAGGGAATCACAGCCACAGTCCCACCATTACAAGAACACACAAACACACACATTCCCTTGTGTGTCACTGTCACATTGTGAAAGCGGGGATGGGGAGCAGGAAATTGAGGTTGGGGAGGAGATTGGGGAGAAAATCGAGGAGTGTGGTTGGGGAGGAAAGGAAGGAGGAAAAGGTTTCAAAACTGAGCACGGTGTAGGGAAGGGGAAGAAGACAGAAAGGAGGCAGAGAGAGGAACGAAAGACGCAGAGAGACTGGAAGAAGGCCATTGGAGGATGAACATCAGTCTTGAGAGATGAGCTGATCATCACAGACGGGCCAGACAGATAATGTTTCACTTTCTGGCCCCATAAAATGTTTTTACGACAGCTCTCCCCAGATGACTGCTACCTGATTTTATTTGCCTCTGTATTTGTATGAGTGTGTAGTTGAAAGCTTATAGAGCACAAAGTGTGCATAACTGGGATTGCATGCCATATGTGTGTGTGTGTTTGTGCTTGTGTGCATGCATGCTTGCATGTGTGAATGCACATAAAAAGGATGATTATCGAGTGTGAAGTGTGTGTGAATGGCATTTCATGGTGTCATATCCTTGGGTGTGTGTCTGTGTTTATGTCTGCGTGTGTGTTCTGAGTGCTGTGGAGCCGTAAAGCTGTGCCGGAGAGTTTTGAGTGATAGCCTTGAACTACCACAGCCAGGAGACCAATAACAGTAGGCGGCTCAAGGAGGCTCCCGCCAAGTGACCAATGATTAGATCCAACTGGAGGAGACCAGAGCTGAATGGCCCGTCATTGCTCAGCTTCATTCCCCCTCAGTGCCTCATTCCCAGCGTCCCCCAGTAACACAACGGCATTTCCATCGTGAGTGTTTCAGAAATGCATTGGTTTACTCTCTGGCTCTCTCTTAGTTCTTTTTAGAGTTGTGTTAAGAGCTCTGTAGGAGGAAGACCATGTGACTCTTTCTGCACATGCTGTTGTTGGACACATAGGCTGGATGGACAACGTCTCCACTTACTCCCACTGAACAAATTTGAAGCCGAAATATCCTGTATATGGCAGCTGCCATCTTGCGCTGGTGACGTCATTTGTCTGCACCCTAGTTGTCTCCTCAATATCAACTTCCCGCGCATACATACGTCCAACCAATCATGAACAGAGTCAGTGATTGCAAGCATACCGATTAGCACACACAGCTGTCAATCATGATCTCAAACCCCCACTTAAAGGATCAAATAACTACTTAAAACAAACGTATCAGAAAAATTAACTAAGATAAGGTCTGTGGTTAACACGACATAAAATACATACCCCACTCATGAACTTTGAAACTTTTATAATGTGAACATTACCTTGCTTAACAAAAAGTGTAAGTAACATAAACATTTGTTGGCCACAGAGCTTATTTTTTGCAGTAATCCAAAACCCAATTGAAAAATCTCAAAGGATTTTTGACGAGGGAACCAGGGTGAAGTTAACTTCTGCATTGACCTACACAAAAAAGTTTGGTCAGTTCAATCAGTCGGGGTATATAAAAATAAATAGATTCAGAACAGCTTGATGTGTGAAATATTCTTCCTGCTCTGACCCTTCGTTATTTCTTTGCCTTAGTGATACCGCTGCTTGTTTTCTTGCCGTCTTGCAGACTCGGCCTGTGTGTGCATTGACTCGTAGTATTGATCTGATGGAGCAGCAGGGTGGTCCTGCACTTAGTTGTCAGTGTATCCTGAAACTAAAGAAAAGCACTGTGTTTCTCAGAATCTGGCAAACAAAAGCGGTAAAAGTTAAATCATCTGTATTCATCTGCTATGTTCAGTCAATTATTCATAGAATAAATGGAGTCTCTGGGCCTGGCTGTTATTCTGCAGGGCCAATTTATGACTAACACATCTCCCGTTTGTGTAATTCACAAACTGACCTCGGCTGTTTGACTTATTGATTTTTGCTGGAGTGGGGCTCCTAAAGCATCCCTCCACTCCTGTTGGTGGAACTCCATCCAGAACAAACTGTGTTCCAGCTCCATGGCTCTGGCATATCCTGTCGTCGTCCTGGGGTTACTGGGGAAGGTGAGGAAGGCTCTGGCTGGCTGATCTGCTGCAGGGTGCCCTGGGCTTCTGGATGGAGATGGCTCCCCTAGGACCTGCTCCCGCTGATCATTACTGTCTATGAATAGCTGCTGCATTGCAGATGGAGGGAAGAGACGGAGGAGAAGGAAAGGTAGACAGGAAGGAAGTGTTGTGATGGGTGGAGAAGAGCAAATGGCTGGTGGAGAAACAGGGAGAGGGGAATAAGGTGTGTGTGTGTGTGTGTGTGTGTGTGTGTGTGTGCGCACAGCAATTTCATTTTCAAGGACACTCAGGTCCCCCACTGTGGTGATTTCAAAGCAATGCTGGCTATTTTCTGTTTTCAATATCTGCTCCACAACAAAATCGGCACGTCAGCTTATTGCAGGCAGGTTCCTAAACACAGTGTGATTGTGAAGAGGCAATAAGACAGACTGAGTCACACAGAGAGAAAGGTGTTGGGAGGAGTGAGTGAAGACAGCCAGACAGGGTGGAAATGAGGATGATAAAAAGGATGTGTCCAGCGCCTCATTGCTTTTCAGAGTCTTTGATTAGCATGTAATGATTGCTGCAACCTCACAAACCTCAGTGTTCACTCACTCTGGCATATATGCACATGCAGTTACAAAGACATGCTTTTTTTTAGGAGGACATTGCATTCATTTATTACCAGGAGACTGTATCCTAATAACATATTCTCGCAGTGCAGGTTGTATGATAACCTATGAAAATGCAAGCACACCAGTTCCTATGATATCATACAAAGTAGTGCCCCAACAACGAGGTCACGTCCTTAATGTACTGTTACATAAGTCCTAGAGGTTAGGTCTAGAAAAAAAAGTTTCTATGGTTAGAGTTAGAGAAAGAAATATGGTTCCCTAAAATGACTCAAAGTTCACATGGTTTTGTTCCTGCGTCTCCAGGCGAAAGTCTTGGGGCAATGTCTGGACTTTTGTGACCCATCCACCACCCCAACCTACCTTGTTACCAAACCAATTGGGACTGCTTCCTTGTTTACTCCCATTAGCACATTGGTCACATGATCACAGCCTTTTAAAATATATGGTTATGTATGACTGTGGGGGCATTACTTTTTGCAGGAAAATGTAAGAACCATTTATGAGAACAGCCTCCCAACCTTTACTAAAACTGCTATGAAACTTATCTCAACCCTAACAAGAACCTCAACCAAAAACATAAAAATAACCTTTAAATTTAATGGTTTATCTCACGGGGAGGTACTTTTTATAAGGTGAATGCCCATAATAGTTGTGAGAACAAATTTAGATGCAAGGCCAGAGTTACCTTGACCTTTGAACACCAAATTCTAATCAGCTCATTATTGAGTCCTCTCAAATGTTTGTGCCAAATCTGGAGGAATTTCTCTAAGGTGCTCTTGAGACATTGTGTTCACAAGAATGAGACAATTTCATTGTCACTGTGATCTTGAGCTTTGACCACCAAAATCTAATCAGCTCATTCTTGAACTCTACTTGAATGTTTGTGCCAAATTTCGGCAAAAACAATCCCTCATAGGAGTTTACAAGGATGTGACAGATTAGGTCACAGGGACCTTGACCTTTGAGTTATGACCACCAAAATGTAATCAGCTTATTGTTTAGTGAATGTTTGTGCTAAATTTTAAGAAATGGTATTCTTGAGATATGGCTTTCACAAAAATGTGCCAGATGGGTGTACAGACAATCCAAAACCATAATGCGTTCTGCCTTGGCTATTATTGGTGCAGAGTCATAAAACATAATACATAGCATAATACTCCTTTCATTACGGTATGAAATAGAAAAGCTCCTCAAATTGGAGAAGCTGGAACCAGAGAATGTTTGTTTGAATGTATTCGATAACATGGCAGTTAATCAGTTATCAAAATATTTGGCAATAATGCTGAGTCAAACAATATTTTAAAAAAGAGTTAATTAGTAATTATTTTATAATCACTATTTTTATGCAAAAATGCAAACATTTATTGGTTCATTGCAAACCTGATTACATGTTGGACTGTTTTTGGAGAAAAGACTATGGACTTCAAATATTTGTGGCAGGCATATTCACTCACAAAGAGAAATCTCTTGCCCTTAAACCTGTATACTGTTTCCAGACAGATTGAGGGGTGGGTTCCCTCTACTTTTATTGATTGACTGTATGGCCTGTTGAATAATGATGATGATGATGATGATGATAATAACAATAATGATCCTTCCTCTCTGCTACAAAATGCCTGTGGGCGGCACTGGCAGAAATGTGACATTAATTTGTCCTTTTGGTAAATGTTTGTGGTTTGGTTTGTGCATGAAAAAGCTTTGGCACTGACGTGAAAACTCTATGTAGACCTCCCTCTTTCTCTCTCTCTCTCTCTCTCTCTCTCTCTCTCTCTCTGTGTCTGTCCATATACTCCGCTATATTCCGCTCACTACATCCAGTCGCGGTTAACGGGCGTGCGGTTGCCAGGAGATACGCGCGTGCAGCACAGTGTACAGCTTTAACGGCAGAGCGGCACGGGCTCTCCCCCGCCATTTCCTTGTGTCGAGCCCTGGAATGTCGAGTAGCGGCTCGGGCTCTTCCTCGCGGAAGGAGTTCGATGTGAAGCAGATACTCAGGATCCGATGGAGGTGGTTCGGTCACCCCGCGGTCCCTCCCCCTCACTCCCCGCCGCTCGGAGACTACTTCGCTGGGAGGAGGACGGGCGGCAGTTCCGGAGACGGACCTTCAGTTAGCGGCTGTAGCAACTCGAATTCAGCCGGCGCAAACCCCACCGCCGGGGGTCACAGCAGCGGTTTGGTTGCCAGCGGCAGCGCCGGCTCTAACCTTTGTAACAGCACCAACAGAAAGTTTGCTGATCCGCCGGGGAGTCGGGGCGGACCGGGGGGAGCGGCAGCTGGAGCAACGGGGAGCTCCTGCCCCCGCTCCTTCAGCCAGCCGGAGTGCAGGAGCCCCGCCGCGGCGCTGTCGTGGGTCTCCCCGCCACCTCATCGTCGTTCCCGTCCGGCGACAAGCATGGAGCCCCCCAGCGAGGCCCCGGTGCCCCAGCTGGTACCCGAGCCACCCGCTCATGTCGGGGTGGAGGAGGAGGCGGCGGCACCAGCAGCGGCGGGCACCGAGGACAACAGCCACCCGGAAACTGACTCCAGCTCCTGCAGGTAGGAGAGACAGCACTCAGCGGTTTAATGTTTGTGTCGGGACCTTGACGGTGAAACTCAAGTTAGAGGGCAAAACTTGCACAGAATGAAGTCGGTGAGATTCACAAAACTCACTCCTAAAAACTTTAAAAGGGCAAGTGAGGAGCCTCCACACCGGCTAAGCTATCTACAGTTAGTGAAACAGAAAAGTGTGAATCATTCAGCTTTATCATGATAAATGGCAAACAAGTCATCACACACATTTCAAGTTAACTGACATTAACGTCACAATACTGTTATATCATCATTACTGGCAGCTGGAAACTTTGAATATGCTTCCACTGAATAGACTGATATAGCAAGCATACAGCCTGCATACTGTACTTTAATGCAACATTTTGTGTCTTTTCTGCATTAATTTCTGGTGTAAATTATGGATGTGCATTTTAACCCTTTAGAACCCGAAACAACATCAGTTTTGTTCTTCTGCATTCAGATGCCTTTCACAAGCATTTAAATCTACAAAACCCGGTTTGAATTCTTTTGAAAAATTTCTGGGTAAAGAAAAGTCCAGAAAACTGTATTTGTATGACTTATTATTCTATATTTAAAGTTATGTTAACATATATATATATATATATATATATATATATATATATATATATAAAACACTTTCTTGTCCCTTTTTACTTTTCTTTTTTTGGGCATATTTTCATGTAATTTTCTTGTTACTTTTTTGTAAGTTTATTTTTTTAAACTAATTTCCTGCAAGTTTAAGGGGCTATTCCTTGTTAAGTGCCTTCTTCCCAATGTTTGAAATAAATTAATTTCCTCATGTTTCATAGTGTTAAGTAACTACCATATTTGAGAACTAGCATTAGATTATTGTAGAGAACTCAAATACATGAAAAAGGAAAAATCTAGTGTAAGAATAGGCGTGTATCAGCTGACAGTGGGAAACAAGTACAGTTTTAATTTTATTTATTGAACGACCAGCCTATTAAACCACACAGTCAAAGAATGATAATGTTGGCATGTCATTGCTATCAACATGTAACAGCCAAAATGAACTTTTCTGCTAATATGACAAGCCTATAAGATGACATTTTATTTATGTGACTTTAATTATTCAAAATGGGTGAAATTTGCCCTAGTTTAGGCTAATGTCAGGATTATTGTAGGGGGAGCATCATCTAAGCCTGTCACAGTGGGATTCTTTTCACAGCTTTATTTAAAATTTGTTACCTAAGAATAAATATGGCATGTTTTACATGTAACCCTAGGCCTAGGGAATGTGTAAATTTTGCAAAGCATTGTATATTATGTCTGCATCTGCCACCAGTGGGCCAACACAGTAAGAGTAGGCATAATATGTTAATTCCACTACAGTAAAGACTCGATGTTCACTGCAATTAGGGAGAAAAAGCACGTGCATAAATCAGCCTCGGCATCAGCTATTGGACAAAATGAGTTGTAAAATATTTGTAAATCAGATATTGGCAAAAATACAACATGGTGCATCCCTAATTCAAAGTAAACATAAGAACAATCTGCAATCTTTCTGTTGATGTCATTAACATAACAGGTTAAACACAACACTAAAGCTGGATTTCTACTGCCTGCATGTGCGTTGCGGAACGGCTAGCTGCAGTTTTGGTTGCGGTTTGGGCCGGGCACAGCGCAGCACAGCGACACCAAGCTGTTTAACAGTCTCAACAAATTCACCAGCACCGAAAATGCTCGACTCTGTCCTTGCACCAATTAATAACTAAGCTGTCTGATGCTAACAGTAAGCCCTGTCAGTGTGTGTGCAGGCGGACTCTCACCAATTGCTCTGCGGTGCGGAGGTCACACTTCAGTTGCAGTAATAAAATTGACAAACAGAAACAGAGAGAGAGAGATTGGGACAGTGGCAGTGAGCGAATCAATACACTGCACACAACACTAAATAAAAATAACATTTTACTTGTACATAAAAAAAAAAATTAAGTCATGTTCACATGTGGGAGGGGTGACGGTGAGTACTCGATGCGTTGAACAAATTCTGCTGTCCAAACGAATACTCCACTACCTGAGTACTCATGCCCATCCCCAGTGTAAATGTCTTTGATTATCTCAAAATAAAAGTCCTCTAAAACTTTAATGTTTATATTGGGGGGTACAATTTCTTTCTCGGGGGTTCACATTTTAAACATCGAGGGGGATGTGTCCCCAAAGTCCTCCCCGAAATCCACACCTATGATATGTTAAAAAAGCAAGAGTAAATGGGTGGATTCACTAAGTAGGAGGCTGGTCAGACAGTGTGCAGCAGTGGAGGACTGCTCACTACATACAGATAGTCAGGGAGAGGGCTCAGAGAAAATGATGGCTGAGTACCTTTGGGACAGCATGTGGTCCACTGATTTTTGCCCTCTACCTCCTAATGAGGTTCAGCCAACCAGCCTTTGTCTGAAGACACAGACATGAATACGGGATTTTCAGAGTCAAATTAACAATATGACTCCGGGGCTCTGCATGCAGCAACATACTGCACTTGACATTTATATTGTTTTGTCTTCAGCGACACATTCTCTTTTACTCCCAGTCCTCACTGCTCTGTATGTATGAGTGTACATGCATGATGGAGTGTGTGTTGCATTGGTGTGGCAGTCCATCCAGCTGTTGTGGTGTGGAAAAAATTAATAGTTGCCATGGAGACAGCAAAACAAAGCAATTAGGGCAATGTAGCTCCTCTCCCAGAGTTATGTTTTTATTATGATGCAGCTGTAAATATGATTAAGTAAAAGGAGGAATTCAGACAGGAGCGTGTGTGTGTGTCTGTTTGTGTGTGTGTTTGTGTGTGTGTGTGTGTGTGTGTGTGTGTGTGTGTGTGTTTACTATACTGCCATAATGATGCATCTGAAAGCCTCCCATCATGCTCCGTGCTCCCAAGGCACGCATCAGGAAATATACATGATTCATAGGACACGTGCACTTAAAAAAAGCTTTCAGCGAGAGCAAGAGCTGATGTAATTTTTAAAAATCGATTGTCTGATACACTTTTATTGTACTACCTGTGTGTTTTAACCACAAATTTGTACATTTCTGTGCAAGAGAAGTAAATATGGTTTTAAAAATATCTATTGTTATGCAAGGCTTGATGTCATATCTTCAGTGATCAAGGGAGTCTGGCAGAGCTTACACAGAAAATTACTTGTGCTTAATAGTGATGCACACACATACATACTAGCCTCATCTGCACAAGCAAAGGCGGCATTATGATGTGAACCTGAACTGAATTTGTATTGTGCATGGATGTAGTCATGTCCCTGCACACGTTATGGTTGCCATACCAACTCAAGAGTGCAGCTCACATGTGCAGCTTTGTGAATGTATGTTTTGTGATTTGTGTGTTTTTCTGTATGCATTTCATCCCCTCCCTCTGAGAGCTCCTGTGTACAGTATGATACTCCAAGAACGCGAGTGGCGGAATCCCAAGTGGGATCATGGGAAGGGGACGCGCACTGAATCCCAAAGTGGCTGAAGGCTCGGCTTGAATCCACTGATCTCACCCTCCCTTTTACTTTCTCACCCCACCCAGCACCCCCCCTTTAATCCTGGTGTGCCTCCCTTACTCACTCTCTCTCCCTCCACCCTATGTTTATGTCTGCTCACCCTTGTCCATTCATTTGCCCTCTCATTCTACTCCCTTTCTAATGTGTTGAGAAATAAAAGCATTTGTATGTGTGTCACGGAGGGGCTGTAACATGTGACCAGGCAGGCACCGTGGCTGTATGATCATATATCGTCTTGCACAACCAAGTTTCATTTGCATTAGCCGTTAGCCTACTGGCTAATCAGGCTAGATAGTTAATCACCAGGGAGTGTGCTTGCAAATGTGTGTGTGAGAGAAAGAGAGGGAGGCAGGGAGAGAGACACTGAATGACAGTGGTGTGTGTCCTTGCCTGGTGCAGGGGTTTAAAAAATCCGGCTGCATGGTGTTGATTCGCCCCAAACACACTCTCTCTTTCTCCCCTCTCTCTCTCTCTCTCTCTCTCTCTCTCTCTCTCTCTCTCTCTCTCTCTCTCTCTCTCTGTTTCTCTCTCTGTCAATGTTGAGTGCCTGCCAGGCTTAATTAAGGGGACTGGAAGGCAGCGTTCCCCCACTTCAAAGCCGTCTCCTCTGGCAGTATTTAGCCACGCCATTCGTCTACATACACACACACACACACACACACATACACACACACACACACACACATATACACACACACAAGAGGGCAGGAAAGCCAGCCAAAAAGCCTCCCTGGAGGGTTAGATTGGGATAGGGAAGAGAGAAAACTGAGGCAGAGATGGATGTTGGGATGATGGGATGAGGTAGGATGAAGTGAGTGATGGATGAGATTAGCTAGAGATATAAAAGTGACGACGCGTAGAAAAGAGTAAAGGACGGAGGGAAGAGGACTCCTGCTATAGCACATCGGCAGCTGCTCACACACAAACCTGAATGTGAGCGTGAATGCCATGTACGCCATTGTTTTCTCATAACTTTTCTTGGCTGTGTCTGAGATTGTTGTAAAAATTCAGGTCAAGTCAATTTCATTTCTAAAGCCCCAAATCACAAATTGGCCTCAGAATGCTTTAAACCGGCAATAGCTGATTTTCATGGTAACTCGGGGGCAGCAGAAAGAAGTAAACACAACACATACTGTAAACACAAAGAAACATAAGCGTTCATGTGGAGTTGTGCTTCTCCATGATTACCTAGAGTTTATAGCCCAATGGTTTTGGTTTTCACCAACTGGGAGAAATATCAGGTTTCTTAGTTGCTAAATGCTTCACTGTGTTCATGAGATAGTTGCTTGCTTTTCTGTCTGACATCCAGTGCTGTGCAGGTAGTGTACATAGACTAGGTGCAATGGTGATATCATTGAGAATAGGAATACACAGTAGCGATATCACAGCGGGGGAGTTCCCGCCAAAATATCGTTTGACCAATCGCAAGCAACCCCATTGAATGCGAGGGCATGAATTGGTTGTCACAGCTGTCAATAATGGCAGAAAATCCCCTTTTTGTAGAGTTGAATTATTCATTAAAACCAAACTCATCATAAAAACTTTTACTTGAATGAACATCAGGGTGATGAGAGCTACCTTCAGTGACAGAAAACATCTTTGGGAAAAATGTGTTTGGTGTGTACTTTGAGTTTTTAGTTTGGCCTGTGTTCCTATTCACTAACATGGAGGGATGGGCTTTCTTACCTGCACTGTAGACAGACACCAGGGGGCAATCTCGATTGAAAAGTTACACTTTGGGGAAACTGTCATGTTGTCCATCTTTATATACAGTCCATGGTCCATACACATGTGCTGGCTTGGCTTGACTTAGTTTGACTCCAGTGTCACCGTGCACAGCAGGGATTTGCGTCTCCATTACGATAGGGTTACCTGCTTGAGGGTGTTTAACACATGACGGCTTGTCTATGAAGTTAAAAAGCAGTGGGCTAATCCAGGGGTAAATTTTAGAGCTAGAAGTGACCATATTTGGACGAGAAAGTGGAAATAACCCTAATACTAGCCAATAGCTTGGTTAGGACAGTTCATTTACAGCTTTTATTAATTATAATAATGCTAATTCAAATTTTTGTTAGCAAAATTCAGTCTAAAAATAATGAAAACAAAATGTACTTACCAGAAAAACTGAATATCTGACTTCTCAGAGGGTCTTTTTTTTTTTTACCACCAAACACTGACAAGACTTTTTAGGCAATCAACATGTTACCATTAACTTTCTTGAGCTGAAAACACACTGAAGTAGCAACAGCTACAGCTGCACCTGTACTGTGTAAACCTGGGCATACGCTATGCTAACGCTACCAACTAATGTTGTCGCAGTGGTCAGCGGACAGCACCCACCTCTTACTCGTGGGGATTGACTTGGTCTTAGAACCAGCCTCAAATGGCCATCTGAGGAACTGCATTTTTTGGCACCACCGCATTGGCTTCATTTTTCAGCTGGGTAGTGTAAAGTAAGATTTAATCTTATTTTTCAAAGCTTTTTATGAATGCTTGGAACTACCAAAAACAACATTTTTGTCTTTAATGGCTTTAATGGTTCCTAAATTTTAAATCTGACCCTGCACAAAAAACTATTAATGCATCAATATCAGTGTTGTTGCTAATCTTTGACATATCCAAGACTTTGATTTAAATAAATCCTCCAGGCCCCTTATCATGTATTATATATTTTTTCTTCATAAAAACAGTGACATCATGTAATAAAACTGGCATTTAAAGGGGGCCTTCCCAGAATTTCCTTCATGGTTTCTCTGTGTTAGCTGCTGAGAGAATATTCGTGTGGAAAATTTTGATTTCGGACAGTTTGATGTGCAGCAAACATACACATACACACACACACACACACACACAGACACACACTTCCATGTCTCTAAAAGCGTGTGATTTCTCTTTAACTGTGGAGATGGAATGATATCATCCTCAGAGAATCAGTTCATTTGGTATCTCTTTGTGCTGTAGGGCCTGTCCTGCCACTTCTGCTGCTAAATTAAAAATGGAAGTACAGCCGTGGCTCTCATAAATTAAATGCTGGTTTGGGAGCAATGATTGCTGATAATTCACAGGGTAGCTATACCTTGGTGCTTATCTTTGATGGACACACATGCACACACCTACTCACACAATCACACCTCATCAGCTCAGACTGGAAGAATAAGACATAACCGCCCTGGGCTGCAACACTTCCACCAGTGAATAACGAATGTTGACGCCATCCCGGCCCAAAATCCTGCTTCATTTCTCGTTGTTAGTGTAGATACAAGAAAACTGGTTGCCATTAGGGAGCAGAGTAAATTACTGAACATCCTATGGGCTCAGCTCCCACAGCTATTTAATTGGCAGCTTCTCTTTTAAGTGGGCTAAATTTATCTGGCCATTTACTTCTAGTAATTGGACCATTAAAGAGCTTTTGTCTGCTTCTGGCGACATACAGTAACCCTGTTGAGAAGTGAAGGAGTGAGCAAATACGTGTGAGGGAATTGGATGCAGAAAAAGATGGCACACTGATGACATGGAGCAGCTGGTGTAGCTCTCTTCACACATCTGTCTTGTCGGCTCGAACAAAAGACAATCAGCACCAACACCTGCCCTCAAAGCTTCTGTCTCCTTCTCTTTGTGCCTGTCTGTGCGTGTGCAGGACGTCTAACAGCAGCGCTACACTGTCCTCTTGCGTGTCGCTTGAGCCATGCGCATGTCCGGAGGAGTGCATGTTCACTGCCCTGTCCCACGCCGACATCACCTTCCGCAAGATGGAGGGCTACCTGAGGTCCCGGCAGCTGTGTGATGTCATACTGGTGGCTGGAGACAGGCGGATACCTGCACACAGGTAGGAGCAAAGACACACTAAAATATTACCCAGACATGCAGTGAGTATGGTGATGTTGGATAGATGTCCGTCATAAGGGCTGCAGATAATGGGCATTATCATTATTGATTAGTTTTGTTTTTGATTGTGATTAACCCCTTAGGGACTGAATGACACCAAACACCTAGTGGTAGAGGGAGAAGTCATAAGACTGTAAAACAGCCAGCAGCCAGCAACTGCAGAAGGATTGTGGGAATAACGGCATGTTTTTTTACATCTAACTTGGTGAATTAAGGATTTACTGTATTTTAATCAAACTGGAGCGGGTGATAGTTTGAACAGTGGACTTCCTTACTAGATTTCTAGCAAGAGTAACCAAGGCTGTTTGGGTGAGTTTAATTTAGTTTCTGTCAAGTTTGAATGAATTGTTTTACAATGAATTAGCCCTGTCAGTCTTCTGTGACCGAGAGAATGTTGTATTCAAAAGATGTATGGTTGTATTTCTCCACTTCATAAGGAAAATAGGTGTGAGAATAATACTTTGCTCAACAGTTTACAAGTTTCTATTGTGAATTTATTATTTTGAAAAGCTGAACGTCAGTAGCACACTTATACTGTCATATACAGTACACCCCGTACATATTTCAGGATGGTATGAAAAATTACATACCACTCGAGCCGAGGACCTTGTTGTAAAACTTCCGTAAAACAGAGAAAAGCATCAAATCCACGCATTAGAAGAGCTGCAACCATTCAGTGTTTGCCATTTATGGTTGTTAACTGACTTATTACATACATTGATTTATCCAAATTGTAATAAGCTTATTTTCTCAACTATTCAGCTTCATATTTTAGCTCTATACATGATAAATCTTTATTAGAGTGAAAAAGTTCAGTAGAAGAATAAAAGATTAGATGACAACTGATTATTTTGGGATAAAAGCCAGGCATGCAATTGTAAAAGTGCCAGTTTTCTATGATATCATATAGAAAAAATGTTGTAATTCTTTGGGGTGAATGTTAATTTCTGCCACTTTCTTAATGTTGCTTGGCACTTTGTGAAGCATACAGATTGTAAATGTTAACATACAAACACTTACATGCACACAAACACAGTCTGAAATGTACAAAAAGGCAGATATGCCAGGAAACATATCCATCTAGATCTGAAAGAGTTAGTCAATGAATCAATTAGTTAATAAATTAATACAATTTGATGTATGCCAAAAATCTGTTTGTTTCAGCTTCTTTGATATATTTCTCTGTCGTATCATGCATATTGTATATCTTCATTTTGGACTGTGGGTTGGACAAAACTAGCAACTTGAAGACTGTGATATGAAAAGTTAGTCATTTCTCACTATTCATATGGGCAAAACAATCAATCGATTGATTGGAACAGTAATTGCTTCCTTGTTAGTTGCAGCCCTAAATCTAACTTGTACATACATGCAGAAGCATACACTCTCATTCAACACACACAAACACACACACACACACACACACACACACACACACACACACACACACACAATGACACATACTGCATACAGGGTATTGTTTGGAAAGAGTCTTTTACACATAGCAGAACCACAGTCATGCTCATAAAAGTCCCTTTATTTTTGTAGTCCCTCTGTTCCACACTGAGCCTCTGAATCATGCATCACACATTCAGTCTCACACACACGTGCCTGTCACCCACCTCCTGGCCCCCTCTCCGTCTCTCTGTCGCTGTTGCTCTCCGGGCATGGGGCCACGGGTGCAGCAGCAGGGTCCATCTGCACCAGGATGAGACAGAAGAGCAGCCCTCCACCAGCAGAAAGCCTCCTTTTCTCTCCCTGCCTTCCTCCTCTGCCTCATTTGATTTAGTCCTCCAGGCACAGATGGTGACAAACAAAAGACCCTGCTGTATGAGAATCCTAATGGTGTATGTGAGAAGAGTGTGTGTGAAGTTGTGTGTATGTGTGTTGAGTGTGTGTACTAGCAAGAGGGTGGGTGTAAGATGTTTGAAAGTGGGTGTTTTGTTTGCAATTGATTTATTGTATGTGTAGGATAAAAATGCTTTTCTGGGAACAAAAGCTACACCTTCTTTCTCTCTCTCTCTGTCTCTGTCTTACATGTGCACACAAACAAAAGCACATGCTGAATAGGCCACTTGTACCGTGTAGTGCTGCAGATCTCTTGTGGAGTTTGTTGCAAGCAGCGCACTTTGAGCAAAACTCAAGCTCTATATGTACTTTAAAAAAGTAGAGCACGATTATACCATTTGTCTCTGGGGCAGTGCCCTATACAAATATATTATCTTGCACAGCTATTTCTGTACCCCCAAGTGGACACCTCTGTACGAGTGCTACCTCTACAGATTTGAGTTAATAATATACCTTTAGCTCTGAAACTTCTGTGCACCGGTGTAGATCAATAGGTATTCATCCAGGGCCCATTATGTGCATACTATGGTCCTTGTCTGTTTTTAGAGCAACAAGACGAATAAAGAGTCTACAGCTATGCTAGCAGCAGACTTTGCACACCTAGTATTGATGCACTTTTGAAGGTTAACAGATGTCAGGAGCAAGTTTAACAGTGAGTAGGCTCCTTCATGTAAAACACTGCTGCAAAAGGCTTCCTCCCACCTGACCAAAATACTGTTCTCTGTGGGAAAAAAAAGAATAGTCATGACATGGTCATATTTATAGATATTGAACATGGTGCAAAATATTGTCAGCTACTCTTGAGCACATGCTCAAAATGACAATGCCAATATGTTGATGTTTAGCAAATCTAATGTTTACCATGTTCACCATCTAAGTTTAGCTAATATTTGCTAATTGGCTGAGGTTCAGCTGAGGTTGAGGGGGGTTTCATTAACTTTGTATGTGTTTGGACATAAAACAAAGTCAACTCAATATAAAGCCCAATACTGCATATCAAAGTTTAACACAGTTTCGTTTACACATACTTTCCACATTGTTATGATTAAAGCTAAAGGGTAGTTCACCCAAAAATGAAAACTCTGTCATTATCTACTCACCCTCATACCAATAGAAAGTCAGATGAAGTCACATGAACGTGACCTCCACAATAGGAGCTAAAGGTGACAAGCTACAACAAGGCTAAAAACATGGCGCCAGTAATGTTTTTTCAAAACAACTTGGCATGTTGGGGCTTCAAGACACTTGGATTACTTCAGACGAGCAAATGGGGACATTTTGTGGTTTATTATTATTGTTGTTGTTGTTGTTGTTATTATTGTTATAAGTTAATTTATTTTAATGTTAAATTCTTGGAAGATGAGTTGCAATGCCTTTTCCCTGTGAAACTCCAGCAGTTTTTTTGTGGAGTATAAACTAAGGGTTAAGAGAAAATGACTTAATTTTTATTCTTTGGTTCAACTATCTCTTTAACAGGGAAAACTGGAATAAACTTAAACAAAGTTGGACAATTGTACAAATCAATAATTTATGCCAAGCAATGGCACTTAGACCCCTCCTGAATGGCACCGTCGTCAGGCCGTCATCCGTTTTGGCAGCCAGGGAAAAAGCTCAACTGAAAGGCACAGTTAGCAACTGCTATATAAAAGCATATTGGCTGTACCTGTTTGGATTGACAGTGGATATTCACCTTATTTTAACCAATAACCATCAATAAAAAAGTTGGCACACATACAGACACCCACTTATTAGTGCATCAGCTTCACCAGGTGCCTCGCCTATCAAATTTGTATGAAGGAATAGCTCAGCACATACACACGTGGACAAAATTGTTGGTACCCTTCGGTTAATGAAAGAAAAACTCACAATGGTCACAGAAATAACTTGAATCTGACAAAAGTAATAATAAATAAAAATTCTATGAGATTTAACCAATGAAAGTCAGACATTGCTTTTCAACCATGCTTCAACAGAATTATTTAAAAAAATAAACTCATGAAACAGGCCTGGACAAAAATGATGGTACCCCTAGAAAAGACTGAAAATAATGTGGCCAAATGGACATGTTAATCCAAGGTGTGTCCACTAATTAGCATCACAGGTGTCTACAATCTTGTAATCAGTCAGTGGGCCTATATATAGGGCTACAGGTAGTCACTGTGCTGTTTGGTGACATGGTGTGTACCACACTCAACATGGACCAGAGGAAGCAAAGGAAAGAGTTGTCTCAGGAGATTAGAAAGAAAATTATAGACAAGCATGTTAAAGGTAAAGGCTATAAGACCATCTCCACGCAGCTTGATGTTCCTGTGACTACAGTTGCACATATTATTCAGAAATTTAAGATCCATGGGACTGTAGCCAACCTCCCTGGACGTGGCCGCAGGAGGAAAATTGATGACAAATCAAAGAGACGGATAATACAAATGGTAACAAAAGAGCCCAGAAAAACTTCTAAAAAGATTAAAGGTGAACTTCAAGCTCAAGGAACATCAGTGTCAGATTGCACCATCCGTCGTTGTTTGAGCCAAAGTGGACCTAATGGGAGACGAACAAGGAGGACACCATTGTTGAAAACAAATCATAAAAAAGCCAGACTGGAATTTGCCAAACTACATGTTGACAAGCCACAAAGCTTCTGGGAGAATGTCCTATGGACAGATGAGACAAAAATTGAACTTTTTGCCAAGACACATCAGCTCTATGTTCACAGACGCAAAAATGAAGCATATCAAGAAAAGAACACTGTCCCTACTGTGAAACATGGAGGAGGCTCTGTTATGTTCTGGGGCTGCTTTGCTGCATCTGGCAAAGGGTGTCTTGAATCTGTGCAGGGTACAATGAAATCTCAAAACTATCAAGGGATTCTAGAGAGAAATGTGCTGGCCAGTGTCAGAAAGCTTGGTCTCAGTCGCAGGTCATGGGTCTTGCAACAGGACAATGACCCAAAACACACAACACACAGCTAAAAACACCCAAGAATGGCTAAGAGGAAAACATTGGACTATTCTAAAGTGGCCTTCTATGAGCCCTGACCTAAATCCTATTGAGCATCTTTGGAAGGAGCTGAAACATGTCGTCTGGAAAAGGCACCCTTCAAACCTGAGACAACTGGAGCAGTTTGCTCATGAGGAGTGGACCAAAATACCTGCTGAGAGGTGCAGAAGTCTCACTGACAGTTACAGGAATCGTTTGATTGCAGTGATTGCCTCAAAAGGTTGTGCAACAAAATATTAAGTTAAGGGTACCATCATTTTTGTCCAGGCCTGTTTCATGATTTTATTTTTTTAAATAATTTTGTTGAAGCATGGTTGAAAAGCAATGTCTGACTTTCATTGGTTAAATTTCATAGAATTTTTATTTATTATTACTTTTGCCAGATTCAAGTTATTTCTGTGACCATTGTGAGTTTTTCTTTCATTAACCAAAGGGTACCAACAATTTTGTCCACGTGTGTAGTGTGGGTGGATGAGAGAAGGAGAGAGAGCGATGCTGGACATGCTCAAAGCAGACAGTTGTTGGTGTTCGGATAAGATAATATACGAGAAACTAGCAGTAAAGTTGTGAAGCTCCAAAATTTGAATGAAGGCAGGCGTGCTTGTGTATGCGCTTGCATATGTACAGTGCTTTAGCACCTCCCAAACACAAAAAAATAGGGCTCTCCTAAAAACCAAAATGTAATTCGAACACTGGACATTACCATGCATGTAGTCTTTTGTGTAAATATATAAAATATTGAATGGCATCATTCTCTACAAGAATTAATGATTTAAATGATATCCCTTACTTAGAAAAACAAAACTTGCCTGCCACGGTGACAGGAAGTGAAAAAAGTTTCCCATTGCTGAGGGGTGCATGGTAATCCATACAATATTTGTTGAGAGATTTCACTGAATAATGGAAACTTTGCTCACTGGTGGTGTTAAAGCAAAAGTCAGGGGGTCACCAAAGTCATTGGGGCACATCCTCTGGGAAACTTGAATGGTTGTTGGAAATTTCATGCCAATCCCTCCAATATTATTGAGATATTTTAGTCTGGACAGAAGCGATTGGCATATTGCCGTCCCCAGAGCCACACCATTAGCATTACAAAAAAAGGTACTTCTCAATTAACTATATTTTTAAATATGTATGTAGAAAAGAGCTAATAGTTGAGGAAGTCTCTCCTGTTGTTTTCCATTGCTGTGTTTCTGCAGCGAGCAGCACATCCACACTCAAACACAAACAGACACAGTGTTCAGTTTCCAGCATGCCCTCCTTTCCTGAGTCCAACTCGTCTGTTTCCTGCTCTCTTCACTCTGGCATTTTGTCTTCTCTGTGCTCTTTCCATTACTGACTGACACACCGCCTGCCATGTCTCTGTCTTCTGCTAGGTGCATTTTTGTAAATAACCAGGTACTGTATATAGCCTGTGTCGCTCACAGCGAGTCAGACAGAGACCCACATGAAAAATTTAGGAGTAAAAATACTGCGTGTGTGTGTGTCTGTGTGTCTGTGTGTCTGTGTGTGAGTGTGTGTCAGAGAGCGGGCGATAAGAAAGAGATACCCAGCTGGGATACTGGCAGAGCAACTTCCTGCTGACTATAGTGTACTTTGACATCTTTAGTCTGTAAAACACACATACACACACACACACACACACTGCTCTCTGCTTCAGGGCAGGCTATCTGTCATGGTCACAGTGTCACACTCAGTAATGAGAATTTACACATGTGCATCACACACACACACACACACACACACACACACACACACACACACACACACACACACACACATCTTTTTGCCATGAAATCACGATGAACACCCATCAGTGGGAGCAGATAATCAGCAGAAAATGTAGAACACACATATAACCATTTTTAACTGTCAGGGCCTCGTTTACAAAGACATCTCCAAGAGCAAAGACGGAAAAGTACTGCTCACAAAATAGTTCAATAACAAGCACTAACTGGCTCTTTTTTAATACCTTGATGTCAGACTGTGTGTGTCTGTGTGTGTGTGTGTGTGTTAAACTTCACAGTGACATGAAAGGGTAATGGATTGTTGCGGCTGGGAATTAATTAACTGTCTTTTTTACAAATGACCTTATAATAATTCCTTTGCGTCCTTCCCCTGGCTTGCTCCCGGGTATGCCACATATCTTCTCTCTCAGACTCTCTCGATTTTAAATTTTGCATTGACCTTGCATTAAGCATATTCCCGTCTCTTTCTTTCTCTCTTTCTCATGAGCTCAGCTGCACTGATTGACACATGCAGTGAATTGAATAATTTCCTCTGCCACTGCAGGAATTGGCATATCTTTTATAGTGCATGTCAGTACTTGATCTGGCTGGGGTTGTGTTTTCTTTTATATTGTTTTGTGCGCGCACTTAAACAATTTTTTGGTTTTTGAAATACCAAGCCATGTAAAAAATGGAAAGACGTAGAGAACACAAAAATAATTTTTATGCCATGGCTGGAGGCATCATGTTTTCGGATCGTCCATTCTGTCCATCCCATTCTTATAAACGTACATTACATTACATTACATTACATTACATTTACATAAAAAACAACTACCAGGAATTTCTCCAGATTTGGCACCAATGTCTACTTAGACTCAAGGATGAAGTGATGAGAATTTGGCAGTCAAAGGTCAAAGTCACTGTGAACTTGTCTGTCTTATTCTCTTGGAACTCTATATCTCAATAACACCTTGAGGGGATTTCTTCAAATTTGGCACAAATGTTCACTTGAACTCAAGAGTCAACTGTTTACATTTTTGGGGTCAAAGGTCAAGGTTGCTGTGATCTTGTGCCTGTGTTTCTCTCATTCTAGTGAACACGCTCTCTCAAGAACACCTTGAGGGAGTTTCTTATAAGATGGCACAAACTTCCATTTGGACTCAACTTGGAACTAATTGGACTTTTGTGGTCAAAGTTCAATGTCACTGTCAACATTTCAGACAAATAATTATTAGGATAAAATCATGAAGTGATGACATTTTATATCCAAAAGGTCAAAGGTCAACTTCACTGTGACATAATAACATTCTGAAAAAAAACAAGACTTTTCTGCTCTTTGTCATATCTCAGGAACAGAAGGGGAGACATTTGTTCAGATACTGAAATGGTGACACTAGTCTTGGGTGCCTGCCTTGAGATGTTGCTGATTGTATAGATCATAGATGTGTGTAAAGCATTCACATTTAAGATTTGTAGCTTCTTTGCAACAACATCCATATTTAAAGCATTGTCATGGCTACTCATAAGTCTGGACAGACATAGATGTAAACTGTCATTCTGGCTTGACTGGTTTGCAGAGGCATACTACTGTGAGACTGTGGTTCTACTTTCTACATGGGAAAGTCAGGCACCAAAAACATCTGTAGAGAGTGACAGCATGAAACTTAAAGGGCACTCTGGGCACTTGGAAAATGCAGATTTCCCCCAAGGCCAAATGCCCTATCTCACAATGGCAAAAAAAGAAGTAATAAATGAGTTGTGCATTCATCCTGTAATTTGGATCCGCTCCAAAACTGGTTCTTCCTTGGTCCATTCTAGACCCTTCTACCAAGTTTCATGAAAATCGTGCCAGTAGCTTTTTTTTTCATAATCCTGCTGACAAACCAACAAATTAAAAAACGAAAACATAGCCTCCTTGATGGAGGTAATGAGGAAACATAGTTTATATAGACTGTATAAGTGAAACCACAGTACAGAACTGACCTTCAGGCAGCATGGCCATTTGATATTTTGTCTTGCCCTTTTGCCTCACCTTGTCAACTGTAAAATTTATCAGATTCTCAGTATTCTAAGACAATCATTTGCTTCAGATAGCAACCTTGTAAAAAGCCAAGAGGTGTGTAAACGCATTGTTTAAGTGTGTTATTCTGAGGGAAGCTCTGGGCCCTTAAGGCATCTGTGTATGCACAAGTCTTCAATATTTTTTCACAAATATCAGTTTAGTTTCACATCATTTATTTTCTAATGTGGCTCTGGCTTCAAAGATAGGTAATCCTAAGTAAATAAGTCAGTTTAAATCAGTCTCCCAAATGTTATTAAAATGTATATTAGATATTAGCTGCTGTTGAGGGAAAGCTTGTTCCATCGCAGTTTGACTATCAAGCGTTTAAACATCTGAGCTCTTTATCCTCAATATGCTCGCTATGTACAAACATCTGGAGATGCCTCAGGCTCATGCCAGCCTATTGTTTGCACAGTTTTTTTTTTTCTTCTACCTCTAATCACGTCCCTTCAGAGAGAGGAGTGATAGTACTATTTGGAGGGGATTGATTTTTCCAGGAGAAATCAGGGAATTTTAATATAACATGCATTAATGAGTGATTTTAATCCTGTCTGGGGCCCATACATACATTTCTCTGTTTATCGCAGTAATAATTCAAGTCCATTTACCTTCTCTTTTTCAGCACACTTGCTCTCTGATAATTGTTCGGAGAGATAAAAGGTTGGTGATTATTCAGGTATAAAACTGACTCGTTAAAATGTTGCCAAAAACATTAACAGGTCTGAAAGTCTCAATCTATTTCTATCAAGCAATGTAAAGTAGCAGTTAGGTAAGTAAAAATAAAACTCAGTCTTGTATAAATGAGTGGAAACTGTCGGTGTTTCCTCCAGCAGAATGTGTGAAGTCCACAGTGTTATACTCTAAAACCCACAGACCTACGTGACAAGATGTTTCTCTTGGTCTAACTTGCCTGTTGTGGTTACTTATTTTAGCTTGAAATTTGACACCTTTGGTATACTCTCCAGCTCACAACACTTATAATGCTCCACTCCCACCTCATAAGCCTACAGTTCAAAGGCGCCCCCCTCCCTAATTGGTGGTGCAGACTTTACATTTTTAGGTGATTGTGAGTTGGTCACAGTAGAAAATGAAAATCTGTTGGGATGTTAAGTCAAGCAGCCATAGACTTTCCATAAACCAGGGGTTTCAAACATTCAGACCGCAGACCAGAACTGGCCCGCCAAAAGGCCCAGTCCAGCTAATGGAATGACTTTGCCTAATGGCACCCAATACCAAACCTTGATGCACTTGTGAAGGCTAAGAGCTGACAGCTTTTAGGAAAAACTTTTAACAGTGAGTAGCCTACCTCATGTAAAATGTTGCTTCAGGTGGTTTTCCACCCTGAGCAGAATACAGTTTACTGAAAAATTAATGAATATTTATTGTAGTCATGTTAAATATGATGAATATTATAGTAAATTGAATATGCAAAATTCTGTCAATCAGCAGCTTCAGAACAAAGGAATATGTATCAAAATATGCTAAAAATAGACTATAGACTCCTTTACCTTTGCCAGTAGAGCAGAGCCATGTATGCCACTTTGCTGCAGGCAAGTATGCTTTTTCTTGGTGCATTACATTCAACGTCACAGACATTGACCTGGTGACAACAGAAAAAAAAAACAGATCACCTATGTTTTGTCAGGCTTTTCTGCGTTTAAAAAAAACTGCATCCACCCCCTAACTTTAGAAGAAAAAAGGTATAAAAGGAAAATTCAAGACCTGCTTACATTCTCACCTCTACACAGCTGGCCAATCATTGCGTGAAGTGGGCATGACTCCAGTTCTGATGCTCAGAGGTGTGAGGGAAGGTGGTTTCAGACATGATTTAATCTTTCAACAAGCACTTCAGTTGGAGCATACTGATGCCTTTAATGTGACTCCCATGTGTATCTACACTGTGATGTATTTACGGGATGATAATGTCGTGCATCATTTTTGCTGTGTCATCATTCCCAGGCCTCTCTGTTCTGCATCTTTTCCCTGTCAGCAAGGTCACAGCACTCCGTTCCTCCATAACAGCTGCCCGTCCTCTCTGACTGATGCCTGACACTCTCTCCCCTCACAGATTGGTCCTCTCATCTGTGTCGGACTACTTTGCAGCAATGTTTACCAGCGATGTGAGGGAGGCCAAGCAGGACGAGGTGAAGATGGAGGGAGTGGACCCTGATGCATTGTGGGTCCTCGTGCAGTATGCATACACAGGTATTCAAACACACCGATGGCCATTATGAGAAGTAGATTAATACATACTGCCAGGCAAACATCACATACCATGATTTTTTAAGAAGTTACTCAGATTTAAAAATAAATTTGTGATTCATTTTTCAATATTAGCATTTTCACCAAGAACATATTGGCTGAGTGCAACAGAGAGAGTTTGTAGGTTGTTGTTATTGTTGTTTGAGAGGCTGAATAACACATTGTTCCCATCAACCTATCAATAACATTGTTATTGCTAAAAGTCAATGTGCAATCCAGACTCGGATATGAGGAACTATAATGTAGCTGAGACTAACATATGCTATGCATATGTTAGTCTCAGCTAAACTGATGGTTTGGGGTTATCTGGGTTTACACTACTGCATTAGTTTGGGTCACATGGTTCTTAATATTTTTTTGGGATGACCACGGTAATTCCATCGGTAACGGACATTTGAAATCCGGCTATTGTTTTGCATGTATACACATTTGTAATCTCTTCCTCAGAAATAGTAAAACAGTTGGAAAGTGAATGCATGCATGGGTGGGTAGTAGGTTTTGATTTGGGATTGAAAGGAATACTCAACCTTCCAAAGGACCTTTTTTTTTATCAGTTACACATCTTATGTTAGATTGATTTCTGGAAGAAAACTTTGTCCAGGGTGAAAGAAGACTTAAAAAAAAAAAGTGATGTTGATTCTTGATAAATTCAAGTCAATATATCAAAATCTCCTTTTACAAACTCTCACACAGCTTGTGTAGTATAATCCAAGTCTCATTTATCCAGTTGTATGCTCAGTGCTTCCCAAATAGAGAGCCCTTTCTGAAGGGAAACTGAACTAAGTGAAATGTGTATATGCCCTTTTCAAAACCAGAATCCATTGAGAAAAACAATAATTTAACTTGGCTAAACACAGGAGCTGTTGGTCCAACCCTGCCTCAATTGGTAGTTTGTCTGTGTGATTGTGCAACTTCGTCAAATCAGAACCATTTTTTAAAGCACTAAAGTCTAAAAGGGCTGTGTGTTGGGGAAGTAAAGACTGGATAAATGAGGCTTTGATCATACTGCACGAGTTGTGTGAGAGTAAATGGATGTTTTGATATGGTTTTGCTGTTGTTAAATATGGACGCTTATGACTACAACTCAAGAATTTTCTCCCATTTTTGGGTTCTTCGTTCACTGGAGGCATGTGAGAAAACTTTCTTTTCACAAGTTCAACCTAACATGGGATTAGTACTTGATATACAAACGTTATTTTGGTGGTGAAGTATTCAGTTAAGGTAAAAAAAAGAAAAATCTGATTGAGGGTGAATGGCTAGCTATCTTCAGCCACCATCATGTTTTTCGTGCCGAATAAAAAGATTTTTTGTCTCAGTCAAAAAAAAAAGTGACTTTCATGACCAGTTGCTTGAGCTAAAGGCAGTATTACTCTTGATCTCGAAACCTTTTAAATAATAAATCTTAGACACTTTAAAGTCCCTCTGTAATGTCTTTCTTGCCATCTCGCCGTCTTCCTCCTCCTGCGACTCCTCTCTTTATCTCCCAGGCCGTCTCGAGTTGAGGGAGGACACCATTGAGTCTCTGCTGTCAGCCTCGTGCCTACTGCAGTTGTCTTCAGTGGTTCAGGCCTGCTGCTCGTTCCTCATGAAGCAGCTCCACCCCTCCAACTGTCTGGGTATCCGCTCCTACGCCGACGCTCAGGGCTGCAATGACCTGCAGAGGGCCGCTCACGCCTACACCATGGTGGGTACACATGACACAGCCAATTTATTTCTATACCTCCAGAGACTGTAGAGCCACCATGAGAAATTAATAAAACAGCTGCTATGTAGTTTGAGGTAGACGACCGCCGATATTTTGCAAAAAACGGCTTCTTTCACCTCTCTGTTTTACAGCTGTCTCTTTCTACCTCTATCTATTTTCCCTGGTCAGACTTTGGTCATTTTCTAGCCAACAGTTATTCTTAGTAACAAACTGGTTCCTCATTCACGACGCAACCACACACCATTATCGCCACAATGGCTGTTTTCAGCACAGGGTTGCTATGGTGACTGAAATAGCTCCTCCATCGACTTGATTATTCTTTCTCTTTTCTTGTTCTCTGCTGTCTTAACATGCCTTTTTTTCACCTGGCCTCCCTCTGTGTGTCTGCCTCTGTCACTGTTCCTCTCTTTCTTCCTTTCTCTAAGTGGATTATTGTTCAACTTTAATCTGTGGCAATTATGTCATAAAGGTGTCTTTATCTGGGTGTGAATGCGTCTGTATTCACACACATACCCAGCTCACAGGATTATTACAGCCAGTGTGTGAGAGCTAAACAGTAGGCTATGTGGAGAGAAGCCTAGACTGTTTTTCTTTTTTTCTTTTAAGTTTAAATGTTTTTTTATGTAGGAATCAGGTCACATTTACTCATTTCTTCCCCTTTTCTTATTCCCACAGATATTTTGTCCCTCTAAACAAATGAATTAATTATTTAAAAAGCAGGCATACTGTGGGCTAACCCTGAGACATGTTTGTTTTCTGGCCACTAGTATCTTTTCTACCACATCCAAATTCAGTTGCTGCTAGAACTGAAACATATAGTTGATTCATCCAGCTAATTGTGTGAAAATTAAGGTCCATCTTATTTTGATGAATTGTTGAAGACTTTCTCTGGTTCCAGCTTTCTATTGCAAGGATTTTCTTCAAAGATAATTAAGCAATATCACACGAGAGGGAGTGATGTTGTGCTCAAGACTCTGATTCAGTCGTTGGTACGAGGCTGCAGGCCAAGTGCCGAAGATAATCACAGCCTTGATGATATACAGCACAACACACGACCTCGAGTGTGATATTGCTTTTATACAACTGTTCTACTAGCATCTTTTATTTGTTAATACCAAGAAGCGACAACAGATTATGATTTGTTTGTTTAATTAATGATTTTTTTGGCACCGCCAACACAAATAGTTCTGCAACCGCTGGATGTTACAGCTGTTGCCTAGCAACACATAAACTTTTTCCTGCACGCTGTTTGCTAATCTGTGTTAGCTCAGTCTTCATGTTCTGCACAGAGCAGCTGCTTAGTATCATGAACATTTATCTTTGTGTTTTCAGTGAAATCAGTCTGTTAACAGATGCTGTGAGATTCAGATGAGTTAGTTTGATCAGACAGATCATCGCTGCAGTGTGTGTCCTCTCAGTGCTGTGATCTCCTTCACCTCATGTCCCGTATCAGAGAGTGTGTGTGTTTGTGTGTTGGAGTCGGTGTCAGTGTCGTTGTCGGTGTGTCTCAGGCTGTGGATAGTGTCAGATGAGTGTGTCCCTGTCTCATTGCACATCCTTGCAACATCTTTCAACAGCTGGTTTACTCCAAGTGAACGGCGGTTTACCGAAACCCGTCCATCACAGCTGCCCCCTCCTGGGCTTCCTCATAACTTTTAGTAACTCCAATATGTACAGTCAGCTCAAGACACACTTCAAAATCCCCTTCCTTTCTTGCTCGCCCTCCTCTCCTCACTCCTCTCTCTCCTTTCTCTCTCTCTCTCCCCTCCGTCAACCTGACAGCTACGTGAAATGTGCCAACTAGCTGTTTGAACCTGTGCTTACACCATGCTATAAACATATCCCACTCTTAAAACATATCCCACTTTCACTGCCACACTAATTAACGGATTTTGAACGGCCGTGAAGCCGAGTGATACATGCAGACTTAAAAGTTAAGGATGTTGTACTCCTGTATCAGCACTCATGGAATGCCTCTCGATCAATCAAATTGCTTGGTTGTAACTAACTGTTGTATAATTAACTATAGCCTTTATACCTAAAAATTGCTCGATGGAGCTGCAACAAAGTCCCTTCTTTGTGCTACCTTTGCATTTTTACACAGACCCAAACAACAGCAGCATAATGCAACTCTTCTTTGAGTTGGTGACTAAGTGCAACTAGCTGCTTTTTAAATCTCTCTTATTGGGTCACACACATAGTACACCGTCAAAATGTCACACCAGTCACGTCTTCGGCCCTGTCCTGCCAGCTGTCCCCTCTGAACAGACAACATTACGGTGCTGTTACTACCTTCTGTGCTGGACCAAAGTCGAGACAACTCTGTCCCTCCCATTCTATGATCTTACTTTTTAAATAGAACAACGTGGCAGAATATTTGCACAATATTCCTGCCTCGACAGGCAGTGTGAAAGAAGCTCCTATGTCTTACAAAGTGTCACCTGCTATGTTCAAATGGAACTCATGAGCTCGTAGTAATGACATGGGAAACCGTGTACACAACATGCTTGGCGTTCAATCGGTTAAGTTGTGAGAGCACCGCTGCTAGGCAATGGCAACATGGATGCTGCTATCGGTGTCTAGAGGCCACCAAGGCAAACAGTTTAACAAGCTAGGGAGTCACATAATGCAGGTAATGAAAAGGCAGGGTCAGAGGAAAAACATTAGACCATTGGGATTCAACATTTTTCTCAGATATATTATAAAAATGCCATTACCAACTCTATAAGACTAAAGTTACCATATATGAACATACCATCCACTGAAAAATTAGAGTCCATGGCCTGCGCTGTTGCTGAAAGCTAAAGCTAACATGTCACAACTTGTGAACTTGGAGCTTCCAGAAAATTTCCACTTGCAAGGTTGTAAATACCACATGAGGGGGTCGTTCATATGGACTGATGTCATGAACATGGTAAACACAAACACAAACGAATGCACCAACTGTTTTGTGACATTATATAGACCAGACCAATAACCGAGTAAATTAATAAAAATAAAATAGAAGTGGTCAATAATGAAAAAGATAATTAGTTACAGCCCTGCTCTGTACTTCTAGAGCAAGCTTTTCATTTAATACGGCGGATTCTTTCCAGCCTTTATTAATGCAGAGCCTTTTTTTCCTCCAGCTTTTTATTCATCTTCCTCTGACCTTTCTCAAGCCCTCATTTCCTTCCTTTTTCTCTCTCTCTTCTTGTCTCCCTCCAACCCTCTGATCCCTTTCCTCTCTCCACTCATATCTTCTTATTGTTTTTTCCTTTTTCCATTCCTTTTTTGATCTGCAATGCATTTTTCATCCATCCTTTGGAACTAATCTGACTCTCTCTTTCTGTTCTCTGATAATCATTTCATCTCTCTGTCCACCAGGAACACTTTTTAGAGGTGGTAGGAGGCCAGGAGTTCCTGTTGCTCCCAGTGGAGGAGATGGAGAGGCTGCTCACGTCCGATGACGTAAACGTGCCAGACGAGGAAACCGTGGTAACCTCTTTGTTGACGTGGGTCCGTCATGATGCCGCCACACGACAGCGTCAGCTACCTTTGCTGCTGGCCCACATTCGACTGCCACTGCTGCAGCCACAGGTGAGAAATGCAAAGAACTCTAACATAACATACAGCAACTGACTTACTAGGAGGGACTATTATTGGTATTTTTAATAATAACATTGTGTCAAATAACGTTGAATGAAAACCGTGTGAAAGGAATTGCTGGTACTGATAAACCTACAGAGAATTATTCCCCAGATCTGCAGCTTTATTGAGATTTGTAGTGAGTTTTATCTCTTTCAGATGTCCAGCCACGACATGCCATTTTGGGTCACTGTCATTACTGTCATAGCCTCATTTTAAGCCACTACCTGCACCAAATAAACAGCAGACAAAGTTAGAGACTAGACAGTGAACAATAAGGAGCATTTAATAATTAAAAAGACAGATTTTTCTCCTTCAGAAGTTGGTAGAGACCAAAAACAGAGCTTAAAGAAAGTTAATATTGGACATGCATTCATCAGATGGACAGATACATAACAAAGTATGACTCTGTAACTGCTGGATAAATAAACAACTGTTTGAAGGTAGAAGGTGGATTTATTGGTCATTTTTTTAACAAAGTTTAAAAAACGAAATTACATTTTCCTTGATCCTTGATCCTTGACCTACTACATCTTTGGAGTTGAAGGTTGAGTTAATTAAAATCAGCAGCTTCTATGAAGATTCCACCCAGTTGCTCGGTGATGTTGCTGCAGATGGCATCGTTCAATTCCTGCAGTGCATTTTTTGAACTTGAATCAGAGTCTTGTGTCCAAATAGACCCCACAAGGTCAGTCCATCCGGGATGTCAGGTGTTAACCATGTCTCTGCGAAGATGTGATCAGAGCAGTCCAAGATCTCCCAGTGCCAAAGAGCCAAAATCAAGTTAGCCATTTAAACATGTTTTATCTGACCCAACTTGCCACAATATCTTTAATTGCATGTTTAATGATCTCTTCTGATACCTCAATCCAACACTAGTACTTTTGTCTAGTTTTGAAATCTTTACATCTCACTGTGTCAAACTCATTGGAACAATTTCTTTGTAAAGTAACAAGGGGATAGACTTTACTATTGCACTAAAAACTGAGGCCTAGTCCACACAGACAGTTATTTTTTAAAACAGTATTTTCCCTCCCTCATTCTAAAAAAAACCCCAAACCAATCTTGTCCACATCAGCAATTATAAGAAAAATATCTGTCCAAACTAAATGCAAAAAATGCAGTTGTAGTGACGTCAAGAGTGTGCCAAACTAGCAGCAGGTGATATAACCTAACCCTAAAGCAGAAGAACTCTTTATAACTTTCCTTAGCAGCAGTCTGTTGAGTTTGAATCATAGTGTGGACAGTTAATCAGTCGAGGAGTTTGTGGTTGGATCGATTAGAGCTGATCAGATCAAATCAATGTATTACACCCATGCTACACTGCCTGCATCAGCAGCATGTGTGTGTTGTGTTTGTGTAGTGACAATGCAGGGGCTTGCACAGCTCCACAAACAGATGGAGTATCATCTTTTTATTGTGGAAATACAGTACTTATAGCAGCAGGCAGCTCTTCAGCAGCACCACAGCAGTAACACTGTCTGTGTGAACACCATACAAATGCGAGCCGCTGCCGTTTAGTGAGGTCGCCTTCCCACGCTGCTCACACAGGCAGTGTGGCCCAGGCATAAGATTAGAGGATCAGCTGCTGAAGAGGCAAGTGAAAGCAAACTTTTAGACCCAGTGCTGGACTGCAGAGTGCATGGTTTCCATGGGAACAAATCCAGTTTCATCTAAATATAATGGACAACACTAAAATGAGAGTGCTGGTGCTCTAATAAATAGAACATTCTATGAATTAATGAATGAAGTTTCATTCTTGGTGCAGCTGCTGGTCCGTCTGTGCCCAGAGTGCGCTTTGCTCTCTAAGAGTGTTGTGTTTCTTATAGCTGAACGATATATAAATTCCAACAGTACTCTGACTGAGCTGTCCATCTCCAAAAATAGAAAATGAATACGTGGCAGCAAATGCTGATATCTTGGCAGCCGTCACAAGCAAATAGATGTGTGGGAAACCCTCATAAGGTTAGTATTGGCACTGATACTGATTTGGAATATTGTTTTGTGACATCCCTGTTATTAATAATCATAATAAAATAGTAGAATGTTGTCAAAGAGTTTTATATCTGTCAGTGTCACTACATGATCAGATGCCTCTCTCTGTCTCTTAATCTTTTCCTATGTCTCATCTCTGCTGTCTCTTCTCTCTCACTCTTAAATCAGTTAAATCGTTAATAATGAATCTGTATGTTTCTGAGAAGCAAAGAAAAGACTTATTACACAGACTAATACAAGAACATATTGAAGGAGCTTTGTCAAAGTTGTCAGTGTCTTATTATCAATTACAACAAAGTATGAGGCAAGAGTTTGTATTAGTAGTCCTTTGCTGGTCTTCTTCTATGGACAAATTGGTCTCTTGCTCTCTTTCCCCCTCCCTTCTTTGCTCGCTTCGCCTGGCTCCAGTCTGTCTCTCACTCTCTATCCTCTTTAGGCAATTACAGGAACAATAACCATTAACAGTAGATAACAATCATTACTCTGTCACGTGTGTGTTTGTGTTTCTTGTTTGTGTGCGTGTCTGTATTTGTGTCTGCGTGTGTGCATGTACCTCCTCCTCTATCCTCTTACCATCTTGTGCAGCAAAGTATCTTGACTGGTACTGCTGTGAAGTTTATATGCCAGGCAGAACCTCAGTTAGTGCCTAGGGCGTTGGATGCACACACACACCCGTTTTAAACCTTAATTAAGTGTGATATCGCTCTTAACTGCAGCTAAATTATCTGTTCTCTTCATCTCCCTTATCAGTCATTTCCCTCCCTATATATAAAGAAACTGGGTAGATAAAACTCCCCTTGTGGGCCCCCCCTTCTTCTTTTCATCTTCTCTGCCAGCGTCTATACATCTCCCGGGTTTGCACTTATGCGGTTCACAGTATGAACACCTGAGATATACGACTTTGCCCTGGTCAGCTGAAATCACAAGTAGCTGTAACATGTAATCAGGCAGCAAGATGGATGGGGGAAAGGTAAAGCAGTAGAAAGCAGCAGAGCAGAGAGAGCTGAGTGTTTGTTCAACCTTTAACAGTATATCACCACCGCCACCAAACTGCTAAACTGATGAATAAATCAACATTCAGCAACGTCATGAGCTGAGACATCCCAATAAAACGATGTAAAAACCTCACACAGACAACCGATCGATATTCATCAACCAATTAGTCAGCTCTCTATCCAGACCGCTGTGCCATTCCTCATCAAGAGGATGTCAGTACACCAAATTAATACCTTTAATCCCTTCAACACATACGCACACATACACACACAAACACAGAAATACACCTGGTCTAATCTTCTCAGAGGAGCATGTGTGCGCTGTTAATCTGACATTGTGAACCAAACCGAGGTGCGTGTTGTGTCTTCGTTAATAACAATCGTTAATTAATCTGATGAAGTAGAGCTGGACAATATGTGAAAAAAATCCAAATATGTTGATATTGTGACAATATTGTAGGATTGACTTTTGGTGCTATTGCAAAAATATTAAGTCAATGAGATTTTTAATGAACAGCCAAACAGTCTGATGAGTTCAGAAAACTACATCACTTTACTGTAATACAGCCTTTAAAACCAAGAACAGACAACTTATGATATTACAATATCCAAAATCTCAGATGACATTTAGTCTCATATCACGTTATCGATGTAATATTGATACATTGCCCAGCCCTAGAGCTGATTTTTTGTTTTTAGCGATTAATCATTGGTCTTAAAATTACCTGATAATGTTTTCAATTACGAATACAATTGCATTTAAAAAAAACAAAACACAAAAACAAACTATCAGGTCTTGCTTCTTTTTGCTCACCTTTGTGACAAAAATTTTAAAACCCAGATATATTCAGTTTGCTAACATAGAAGACAAACAAAAGCAGCAAATTTTCTCATCTGGGCTGGAACCAGTGTTCATTTTAACAAGAATTTCAAATGTTGTAGTCTTAGTCGCTTGCTAAAAGTTATAGTCGGTTGAAAATCACATATTAGTCCTTTTTTGGGGGGTTGAGATTCGGTTAGTGGAATTCCATTTAGTTTTAGTTGATCCTGACAATAAAAATTCCACAGAAAGGCACGAGCGTACCCTGAATGTTGAGTCATCAAGGCTAATAATGTGTTTTTGACTTCTTCTTTAATATCATGTAAAAATGAACGCCTACATTTATTTATATCACTACTGCTTTACATTATTGATATCGCTGAGGTTTTAGGTATCATATTTCAGTCAGTAGTCAAATTTATACCAAATAAGTCAAATGTTACCCAAATTTGTTAGTGTCTGTTTTTGAGTGGTAAGAAATCATAAATCATCTTTTAGGAGTAGATGTTCACTGTAAGCTGGTTCCACTCTGTTCAATTCAACAGTGTGTTAACAGCATAAGGCTGTCTTCTCAAACAGAGACAACTACTTCATCTTGTTCATTCAATTCAGTTTTATTTGTAAGGCTCGATATCACAAATCGCAATTTGCCTCAGAGGGCATTGCAACATTCAGCATCCCTCTGTCCTCGAAGCCTCACAGCAGATAAGGGAAACACTCTTTAATGGAAAAAAGGTAGAAACCTCACAAAGAGCAACTGTGGAGGAATCTGTCTTCTACATATCTTTGAGGCATAATGAACAAAAATTTCCCGGTTTTTGTTGTCGCTGTTTTTTTCTTTGATTTATGTCAACATCAAGGTCATTAAATAAGATGTCAGTAAATACTTATTGTCAAAACTTTTGTTGACAAACAAACACTGTCTGGAACCAGTGAATTCTTTGTGTTTTTGCTCAAACCAAACTAAGAGTCTACACTCATGTTAACTTGCGCACAATGTCAATGAGTTAGTTTGGCGTGCTAAAAAACATTTGCAAATTAGCACTAAACATGAAGTACAGCTGAGGCTGATGGGGACAGAGTCAAAAAGTCAGGATCACCAAAGTTAATACGCATCATTCTCTATGTTTCATGGGTATCTGAACCCAAATTCATGGCGGTCCAACCATTACTTCACACATGTGAACCCTAATCATGAAAAATGAGGTGACTTAGACAAGAGGCCATGTTTAGACAAGAAAGGCCCTACTAAAAACAGAAAAGTCTTTCCTTTGCATTTAAAAAAAAAATCTGCATTCATATAACATTGTGAGAACATTCCTCGTGTAGAGGGATCCCCGAAAACAACCGAAAACGCTGTAGTATGCATGCCTTTGTGATAACACACCAGGGAGGAGCACCACTCAGTGATGTCACCGTTCTCACAGGATCCCTGCATTGCCAGTTTACACAGTAACAGAAGGGCTTGTGTTTTTGGTTTTTTTTTAAATTACACTCTAAAACCCGCTTTTAAAAGTTTATGTTTTCAGGCCCTAAAACACAGTTGCCGTGTGAACAAAAGGCCAAACTGCAGAGTTTCATGCAAGAACAGTTACCGTGTAAACAGCCCCAAAAAGTCATCATGTTTCATGAATGTAAGCAACTGACACTCCAACAATGCCATCCACTTAAAATGACTCAATTGATTTAATTTCTATCAAAATATTTGCTCATAAAATGTCTGTCAATCAGCTGATCAATTAATTGACTAATAGTTTCAGCTTTGAGTACAAGTATGTCTTTCAACAGATATGAGAAGGGAGTAAAGCATAAAAAATGTGCTTTTGTAACAAATGGACATAGTTCATGGTGTAACAGAGAGGGAGGGAGCACTACTTTCTCACTTCCCACTGTGAGGTAAAGAGAGGACAGAGAGGAGAAGGTGGGGCCTCTGCAGGATTCAGTCTTATCTCGCCCTCCACACTCAATCCTTCACTGTGTGATGGATAAATAGCGAAGGAGAGGACAAACACCGTTTTCTATCTCTGTCCTTCTTTATCTCTCTCACACACAGATACACACACACACACACACACACACACACACAAAAGAATGCCGAAATAGGGTTCGCCCTAATTTGTCCCTCTGTGATTGTGTGCAATGGAAGCATGGGTTCACCCTGGCGTGTAAGCTGCTTATCCATTTACCATGCCTGCTTTACACTCCACGTCTGGCTGGGAAAATTGATTTCATATTCAGCCACCAAATTGAATTATTTGGGCCGAATCTTCCTTTTTGTGGTGGCAGACAATGCAGAGGGGAAGAAAGAGGGCAGTAAAAAAAAAAAGATTTTGCTTTTCCTCCCCTCTTTTTATCAGATGTCCTTTATTATTCTTGTTCTCTGTGATTAAATCTCAGCAGCCATGTCGGAGCATCCCCACTGACTTATCTTCAGCCAACACACACACACACACACACACACACACACACACGCAGGTATACGCACAGTCTGAAAACTTCAAATGACTTTTATAAAAAATCTGACTCCTCTTGAACCTCTGCTGCTTTCACATCTGTTAACACACATACACACACACGCAAACACACACCTATCTAAATGTAAATCATGTAATTCTTGCCTTCAGGGAAAACTTGCTTCGCACCACCCTGCCTCGCTCCCAGGCAGTGATTTCCTGTGGATGTATTTTAAGGAACAGACTGGTGGATTGAAGTGCTTCGTGCTGCAGCCCTTGGCTTTCTCTGTGTGTGTGTGTCTGTGTGTGTCTGTGTGTGTCTGTGTGTGTTATCATAGATGAGGTTAGAGGGTATGGACTAGAGAGCTGATGAGATGCTGAGGACAGATTAGTCCTCTAGTGTGTCAGATGATGACTGTAAGCGGGCGGGCGTGTGTGTGTGTGTGTGTGTGTGTGTGTGAACACTAATGGCTGCTGGTCTGATCTAATCTCTCAATCAATGAGAGAACAGCTTCCTTTCGATCCTTAGACCTCCACAATCAGTGATAACATCGTGACCCACTCTTGCCCACACATGCTGTACACACATGCTCTGCATTTGCCTAACTACTTTTTGAAAGGGTTTCCACATGACGTGTTTGTGTTTTGGGTATTTTTTGTGTGTGTAGTTCTTGGCAGACCTGGAGTCCAACCCTCTGCTCAGGGACAGTATGGAGTGCCAGCGGCTGCTGATGGAAGGGATGAAGTATCACCTCTTGCCCCAGCGTCGGCCCCTGCTTCAGAGTCCTCGCACACGGCCTCGCAAGGCCACTGTTGGGGCCATGTTCGCTGTAGGGGGCATGGACGCTACCAAAGGTAGAACAGCCACTTATACAACCTGACATTATATTCAGTATATATGTATATACGCCGAAAACTCCCATTTATTGCAACAAAAGTTTTTACGCTCACATGAGGTGGTATCTCAGGCAGTTTAAAAAAGCCATATTACGCAAAACTGTAATGTGAGCACTTTTTTGGCTTTCATAGGTGGCATGATGCAGCAGGCACAGAAAGAGGTGTTACTGCAATGCATAAGTCTTCAAAACATCAGGAAGTTTTTAATCCACAATTCCTCCGTGAAATTGTGGACTATCACCTCATACATGGCTGCTTCCATGTATAAGGGCCTTGCCTTTAAATTATCGCTCGCATAGCACGCCTACATCGCCTTGGATTGGAAATAATGACGGCTAGTGCGGTGGCTGCAATAGAAATAAGGCGGCTAATGTTTTGAACATCCATGTTTCTTAGAATGTTATTGCCAGAGGAGAAATTGCATAACATCACTCAGTGGAAACGCAGTCATCTCACAATTGTGTTTTGTTGACATTTTGAAAATATCGCTTAAGTTTTGCACAAATCTGTAATGGAAACCCGCCCATTGAGACATTGACAGGTAAAGTAAATGACATTGATCGCTTTGTCCAATGCTCTGCTGGGAAACCTGGGTGCTGGCATTCATGTGGACATGACTTGATGCACTCCACCAAAACAAATATAGTTACTGAATAAGTACCCCCCCAGCAGTACAATGTGCCTCCCCACTCCGTGAAAACTGCTCAGGAATGGCCCGAGACCTCTGTCTGGCATTTGTTGGATGTGCAGGTGTGCTGTCTCGCAAACCAATCGGACTCAAAGGGTCTGCTGCCAATGCCCTGGTACCAGACACTACAGGACATCACCAGAGGTCCTGTGTCCATGACTCACCAAGTCCAAAGCACCACCCTGGATTGAAGCATGAACTGTGGAGGCATGAGTGCAGGATGTCTGAGGTACCGGCACGTCCCATGGATGCTTGATCAGGTTTGGATCTGGAGAATTTGGAGGCCAGATAGAAACCTTGAAGTCTTAAACACATTCCTCGAGTCTTGAGCGATCTTGGAGTGTGGCATGGTTTATCATACTGCTTTAGGGGCCACTGCCATAGGGAGGTGCCATTGCCATGAGGAGGTGTACCTAGTCTGGAATGGTGGGTGGGTGTTGTGTGTCAAGTTGCATCCACATGAATACTCAGAGAGCAGCCAGGAAAAAAAGGGTCTCTGCCAAACTCAAACTGGGAACATTGCCATTTTGTGGTCAGCATCTGGCATGAAGCTGCAACCAATAATCAATAGGTCAGTCAACAAAATCAAATAAATCAGCAGCTGTTTTGACATATGATTGGTTTGAATTTTTAAGCAAATGTACCACAAAGTGCAAGACATTTAGATTCACAATTCAGAAAATTATTTTTATTTTTAAAAATGCTGTGTAATCTTTCTTTCAGAGAACTTAAAATGATAATAGTTGCTAATTTTAAATAATTACATTTCATTAGAAAAATAAATTTTCTTGTTTTTTTGTGTTTGCTTTGTTTTATTTTTGCTAATTTTCATGTAATTTTCTGGTATTTTTGACTTTTTTTTTTTTCTGCTAAATTCTGTGTAATTTCTTTTTAAGTTGTTCACTGCCTTTTTCCCGTGTTTTTGAAAGAAATCAAGACAATTTGCCCAAAATTCAAGGGGTTAAAAGAGGAGTAAATGAAAGTGGTATACTCCTACCTTGACCTGATGTCTCAAGAGGGTGTTTCCTGGTCTGGTTCATCAGATGCCCAAAATTAGGGCACATCAGGGGCCACGGGTTAATTTGACATGTTTTGCTGTTTTCTGCAGGTGCTACCAGTATCGAGCAGTACTGTCTGCGGCGGGACACATGGAGGCAGGTAGCCACCATGAGCGGACGGAGACTGCAGTTTGGCGTAGCTGTCCTTGATGGCCGTCTCTATGTGGTTGGCGGCCGCGATGGACTGAAGACCCTCAACACTGTGGAGTGTTACAACCCGCACAGCAAGACGTGGAGCGTCATGCCTCCCATGTCCACACACAGGCATGGCTTAGGTGAGCCTGTGATTGAATAAGAATGTGATACAAGTACAGGGGAAGCTGATGCGAGCTCAGAAAGGTCAATTAGGGCAGCAATTTTGAGTATGGTGATCCTAAAAATAAAATGTCTTGGCTTCTAACAGAGAGAGCTCAAAGGTCGGTTTAAGCTACACAACAGTGCCTCAACAGTAAGTGATCCGGTGTCATGCTCAAGAGTACTCCAGCAGTCTGAACTTGTGCACCTTGTTTTTAGGACAGTCTCCCCACTCACTGTGCAAGCCCACTATTACAATGACAATATTCGATAAGGCGTGCTATGCTGGTGCTCCAGTGCTCCAGTGTTTTTATAAATGTTTGCGTGTATTTGCGTGTGTGTGTGTGTGTGTGTGTGAGTGAAGGGATCCACACACATCTGGCACCACAGATGTTCTGCCAGATAAATCCCTCGAGTGCAGAGGTGTCAACATGCTGCTAACTCTGCACGCCTGATGTCCAGGGTGTAGCTGCACAATGCACACATAGTAAAAACTCACACTCGTGTGCCAAACCTGTGTGGTTTTATGAGCTTGTCCAGCCAACAGTGTTTTGGTAAGTTGCCATGATTCAATCATGCACATCGTGTTGTGTATCGCAGGTGTAGCTGTTCTAGAGGGGCCCATGTACGCAGTAGGAGGACATGATGGCTGGAGCTACCTCAGCACAGTGGAAAGGTAAGAGGATACTTCACACAGATGTTTCCATGTATAATTCACTTAAAGGATCAGTTCACACACATTACAAAAAATAAATGCATTTTCTCATGTACATCTTATCTAGCTATGCAGAGGGTTTTTTTTTTTTTAATTTAGCCAGGTTTTGTGATATTCCTATCTCCATGCTAGTACAATGAGTTGACAGATTCATGACTGTTCATGGGGACTATTTCTTCAGTTGAAAATAATTAAAATACAAACTTTTGACAGCATCATTGTATTATTTAGAATAACTCAAGAGCTGTCTTTGGAGAGAGATGTTACTGCTGAGAGATGTAGGGCTGTGAATATACAATCTCTTAACTGGGCTGTCAGTTTCATCACTTGTTGAAACATTTCTCAAAATTCAGATTAGCCCTGTATTATTATGTGCAGATCTGAAAAGTTTTTTAATTTTTTTTTACTAGGTGGGACCCCCAAGCTCGCCAGTGGAGCTTTGTTGCAAGTATGGCTACACCCAGAAGCACAGTGGGAGTAGCTGTTCTCAATGGCAAGTAAGTAAATCCATTTAGATATCGCTACACACATCTACATATATCCAAGTTAAAGATTCCACAATTAGAGCATTATTATAGCAACAAATCACTATTTGCTTTGGCACCCTGAGCAGTAAATGAAGTCCAAGCTTCTCTGTGGATTGTTCATGCACTGTATAAAATAATGGAAGTAGCCCACCTATTGATTTGTGGAGTCCCACTTTAAGCCTATAGTTTGGTATATTGGCGATCGCCATCTTCAATTTTTATTTTATTTATTTATTTATTTATTTTATGGTAGTCACCATATTTGGACAAGAAGGTCGAGCTAACCCTAACATTAGCTGCTAATTTGATAAGCACACTGATTTCATAGCTATTCTTAAATGAGATATTGCTAGTGCTAATTTTCCATTAAATCAAAATCTGCTCACCATAAAAACTGAATATCTGACTCTTTAGAGGGTCTTTAAGTACAATCAAACACTGAACAAGCCTTTTTCAACAACCAAAATGTTAAGATTAACTTTCCTGAACTGCAAACACACTAAAATAGGGACAGCTATGGCTATATTCTGGGGTTACGCCATGATACCGTCACTTAACCAATTTTGTTGCTGTGGTAGCAACTTGTAAACAGACAGCACCCACTTGTCACTCAAAGTGGCCCCACTCTTAACTATGCATAACTTTAAGTCTTAATAACATTTTAAGTGATATAAAATTATATTCCTGTGATTTTTGTTATGATTTTTTTCTGGATCACTATGGAAACATGTTTATTTCTGCTGTAAAGTTGGGCATTTTAAGATGGGGGTCTATGTGGACTGACTCGCTTTCGGAGCCAGCCTCAAGTGGCCACTCGAGGAACCACAATATTTGGCACCATCACACTGGCATCATTTTTCCACCCCAGAGGTTACCACTCGTATTTGTTGTGGTAAACTGGTCCGTCCGTGCGTACCTGTTATGTGTGTATCCCACAGGCTAGCTTATTGCTGCAGCTTTGCACTGTTCTCATACAGCTATTACTGATGATATAGGAACGATGAAGCATAGCCCTCACCCTATGGTTCTCGCCTGGCTGACAGTATGGAGCTATAGAAGGTGACTTATACATGTGGAGCCTGGCCTCTGTATGCCATGGAAATAGTCAGTTAATAAGCAAAATCTAGTGCTCATGGTTTAGACAGCACCAAACTGCTTTGGTCCTGCAGAAAGCACCCAAGCTCTTTTATGTTCTTGGGGAGAAATAATATGACTGTGACTGTAGAACGAGAAAATACTAAGAGCTTTACACTCCGCTGTTTGGGAGATGAAGGTAACGGAGATGAGGTTATATATATAATATATGTAATAACTGCCATGCATTCCTGCACCATTCTCTGCTACATCAAACAGTAATGGAACGAGGTGACGATACTTAAGAGTCACACAGCATAAGTCCACACAGTCCCTCGTGCACGAATGCACATATTAATAGTGTGATTTGATAAGTTTAGGAATTGAATCTCCTCAGTTGCCTGAGAGTTCTCCTGCAGCCAACAGCAGACGTTAGAAATGCAATAATGCGCTGTTGTTGTTATTATTCAGTGCCTCGTAGAGACGCTACAGAGGAAGGCTTTTTAGATGCTAATTAATACAGAAACAACTGATTTGTGCTAAGCATGCCCAGCAGTCGTGTGTGTGTGTGTGTGTGTGTGTGTGTGTGTGTGTGTGTGTGTGTGTGTGTGTGTGTGTGTGTGTGTGTGTGGGGCTGCATGCATTTGTGATTGTGTATGTACTGTATGTGTTGTGTATTCTCTGGGCTCTTTGCCTGATGGAGCTCATTACTTGCTTGACTGGTTCTAATGCACTTTTTTCTTCGTCCTCCCAACTCCACAGCCATAGTTATGTGCCTATAGACACACGCGCACGCACACACACGCACACACGCACACACACACAGAGTGACTGCTCGGGGTGTGATGCCCACAAGAGTTTTGGCTGATTGATTCTGCTCACCTCACTTTGTCCCCAAATCCTGAAAAGCTCACACAATACACACTCGTACCATCTGTTTCAGTGTCACTAAATTGAAGAGGGACTTCCAGAGTCCGGAAATGTCTGCAGTGTTTGTGTGGCAAGTGTTTTGTGTGTGTGTGTGTGTGTGTTCCAGAGGGTTAACATGATCTTGTGTCTCCTTCAGGTTGTATGCAGTAGGAGGTCGTGACGGCTCATCCTGCCTGCGTTCAGTGGAGTGTTTCGACCCCCACACCAACAGGTCAGTGACAAGGGACTTCGTTTGACCAGAATTAATTGCCGTCTCCTGATTTATTTCCTGTCTGCTGCACTTTCTAGTAAAGCGCCTCTGTGCCTTTAAGGTTATTTACCCACAGATCAAAGGAGACAGCTTACCCTCTCAGGATGTTAGAATAGACCACATTTAAACGGCTTCTGTTTACCAGGTACAGTCATTATGGTCTCCACTGGAATGGCAGAGACAAGGGCCTTATTGGTCCCCTGAAAAGAATCTTTAAAAAAACGGTGCAGATTTTGGAAGATTTCCACTTGGCACATTTGTAAGGTTGTGCTCAGCGTTGGAGACAGTGTAAAAGTGTTCTTTTTTTTTCTTCCTGATGTTTACATCCTCCATCTACAGGTGGAGTGGTTGTGCTCCAATGGCGAAAAGGCGTGGAGGTGTGGGTGTGGCCACATGGCATGGCTTCCTGTACGCCATCGGAGGTCATGATGCTCCGGCCTCATCCCTCGCATCTCGACTAAGTGACTGTGTGGAGAGGTGGGTCTTTATGTACTGGGTGCGTGCGTGTGCATGAAATGTAAAATTCTCAATTTAATGTGGGATGTAAATGCATACCTTTTTTTGCTGTCTTTTTAAGGTGATTTAGATTGTATTCAATGTCTTTTAGGTAATAAATCAGCACGTATGAAATTTGATTGATTAGACGATAGCATCTATAATAATTTAGCTTTTTATTTTAGAAGGGTTGGTAGAGATTTTGCAATACCGTTTTTACTGCAGGAGGTATTCAGAATAGACTATGTAGCAAATCAGGGCTAGATTTTCACTTTTCGCATTATTATTATTATTGTTCTCGGGATCCTTAAAGTTTTGTTTTTGAAAGAATTTTTGTTGTTTTTATTAATAGATTTTTTTTAACTTAACAGCACAGTGCTCTCCACATTCTCAAAGACATCTTAGATTTAAAAAAAGACACACAAAAAAACAATAACAATAAAATTTGAAAATAATTAAAATAGAGAAAATAAAGGGGGGAAAAAAACACCATCTATATTGAAAAAGGCAGATACATTAACAAAGGTTATGGTTATTTTAAATCATATCTTACTTGAATTTACAGAGTAGTTACTGTATCATGATATGTACTGCTATAATATAGTATACTATAATGATATAATATTATATATATTGTTACTGATGATTTTAGCCACCCACCCACCCCAATTCTTTATAGAAAAATTGGTCCGTTCTGTTCGTAACTGTTCTTCCAATACTGGAAGCAGGGAAACTGTTAGCCTTGCTCTGCTCAAAGTTAAAAACATGTTAAGTTCACCTCTACATGGCAGGTAATCTAACACATTGTATCTCATTTGTTTAACTAAGATGCAAACATTTCTTATTCACAATTTTGTATTTTATGGTTTTAGGGTGAGTTTTGTGAAGTAATTATTTTATCCATCTGTTAATTTCCGTTTGTGTATGGTTTATGCGAAATACAACATGTTACTCAATGAGCTTTAACAGATGCCGATTGTGCATTTTTTAAAAGCCAGGCTAGCTGTTTCCCCCCTGCTTCCAGTCTTTATGCAAAACTAAGCTAATCACCTGTTGCCATTCATCAATTCTGTCACCTAACTCTTGGACAAGAGGTAAATAGCTGATTTCCAAAAATGTTGGCCATGGCCATAAAAAACAGGTATTTTAATGTAATTTCTCACTCTGTATGTTGTGTGTGTGGTGATTGTGTACAGGTATGACCCTCAGACAGATGTGTGGACTGCAGTTGCCCCCATGAGCATCAGCAGAGATGCTGTTGGTGTTTGTCTCCTTGGCGACCGTCTCTATGCTGTGGGCGGTTATGATGGGCAGGTGTATCTCAATACTGTAGAAGCCTACGACCCTCAGACAAACGAGTGGACACAGGTACACACCTAAACACACACATACATGTAAATGCTGTTTATTTTTGTTAGGGAGGAAAGAGTCCATACAATGTAATGAGCTCTGTTCTCATACATACACATACCCAGCAGATTTCTATGTATCCACTTGCTTGTATTTACCTCGACACATTGACTGTATTTCAGTGAAAACAAGTAATAAATCATGATGTACACCAGTAAAGTTGTTATATAAACACACACAGTCACAGTTTGACCTTCTCCGTGCTCCCCCCTTATGTATCTTGGCATGTTTTCATTGTTATGTAAATGTGTGTTTTCCTCATGCTAATATTGTCCTTGCCACTGCAGCAGAAGGAGAAAAAGAGGGGACTATTTTTTTTTTCTTTCAAAGTTGAACGATCTCACTCAGCACAAGTCTATCACACTTCAGTTTATACCTCATCTCCTGCATAGCCTCAGAGGATTTGCGACCAAAGTCGCTGGAAATCTGCTATTTTCGAGACATGCACCATGCTGGGAACAAGAGGGGTGTAGATGGGCGGATACAGATGAAAATGCTGAAACCAACACTAAGGGATGAGGACTAACTGAGATGTGAGGGGACATGTTGAGGACGTTAAATGTGTCCTCTGTTCACTGTCAGAAACTAAAAACAAACCAAACCACATCTGTCCTGTCCTAGTAGCACCACTTCTCCTGCTCATTTTAGCACAAATCTGTCAATCGTTTTGCTTCTAAGACCGATAAGATGGGTGGTTAGTTCATGTTTTTCAAATGAGGAGACTGACAGACAGCTTTGACTATCAGTGCAGAAGCAGTGGCTACAAGAACTAACAGGACTAGACAACTACAAAAGATACAAAGCTTCCCTCAGAGCCAAAGGATTATCGTCACTCCCCGCCTCCTGCTGTGCTGAACTCGGTGCGTCTTTGTGGGGAGTGATGAGGTCAGAGCTTAGACACCAAATATCAGTGTTGAAAATATCCTACAGTAACATAAAAATGCATTCCCTTCAAGTTAACTGAGTTTTAAAATTCATTCTATTCTTTACCTTGGAAACATTTGGAAAACACTCTCACCTCCAGGTCCATTTAGTAGTTGTTCTGGAGCTTTCCGGCATATCACATGATGTTTATCAGCAGGTGGAGTTGGCCAGTGGTCCAAGAAATGTAGATGTTAACCTGCATTAACAAATTTTGACCCATTTGGGGTGGCATAAAGGAGCTGCAAACACAACACTAGCTGCATTTACACTGCCTGTTCAAGGGAGGAATATCGTCATTTCGCTACTCTGTATATAAGATATGGTCTCGCCTCTGAGCAGGGAACAGAGGTAGTAACAGTTCTGTAACAAGGTCTGTGTAAAGCATAAAGTCGCAAAGACGTGACCATGGGCGGCACAAGTGTGACGATTGACAACGTGTTAATGTGTGTGACCCACCGCAGGAGATTTAAAAAGCAACTTTTAGCATAGAGGCTAATACAAAGAAGAAGAAAGCAGCTGTAAATGTCCACGAACTGGGAAAACAATTAGATTCAGGAGCCCCTTACTGTATGAGCTAAGAACGAGATCAGCTGTCATATAACACATGGTAAATGATTATGATTGACATGCTATGCCTTTGTTATTGTTTAGAAAGCAATGCTGACGCATACATTATTTGTCAGAGGCAGATGCTCATGTGTTAAATGTCACACCTGTCATGCCCCTTTTGATTGCAGGATATCGTGATGCAGTGTATAATCACACACTGGAGCGTAGTGATGCCGCCATTGTTTGGCTCTGTGTAAAAATGCAGGAGTGGAGTAAAGGGGGGACTTTGTTGCGTCCCAGTAGCGCCATCTCTGTGTGGCTACTGACACATCACCTTTTTAACCTAAAATGGCAAACTTGTTAGCAAACAGTTGCTCATTTAGAGCATCAGGCAGATGCAGAGCAACAATATCATTCATTTGGAGTCGTGTTTTTGACCACCGAATGAATGTAAGTCCATTATTCACTCTGTTTTTGGTCTCCACCAAATCCTGATGGGAATATCAGGTTCTGACAAATGTTTCACTGTGTTCAACAGCTTGTCCCAAACTGTGGCCCTGAAAAATCAGGCCTGAGCCTGTCCAAGCTTGGCCTGAGCCTGAACCATGGCAGCAGTTTTGGGTCCACGCCTAATTAAAAATGTGAATTTCCACAGTAAAACAAAATTTTGTTAATGATATCAAACCATTTATTTTAAGCAAAAGTCTTCTCAGTGCATTAACAGACATTTGTGACACAATCTCCGACATGTGCTTTTTCCGCAAGTTCAGTAAAGCCCAAAACTGTCAAATGCCATATACATATTAAATAGGGATTGTATAACATTCAGTGTTTCCCCTTTTAGGCATTAAGCAGCTCCACTGCTATGCAAAATACGCGATTAACTCACTATCTCTACTTTAGGCAGCCAGAGACAAGCAAGGATTATGAATTAAACACCCCCAGATAAAGGTGCTCCGATTGATTGGCCGCTGATCGCTATTGGCTTATATTCGTTACTTTTAAAGGCCAAAAAAAACCAGCTGATCAGTTGACACAAAACACACAAGACAATTTCTCTATGTACCACTAAAATGAGTTCACCCTAACAAATCTTTATTTATGGAAGCTGTCTCTCATTGGCAGTTTTCCCAGATTTGAGTTTTTAAGTCTCTGTGATTTTTGGTTTTGATGTCATTACTCAAAAACCTCTTGAACTACTGCATACTATTCTTGATGTAGGTAACTTGTATCCGTGTTCTGCTTGTTAACAGCCATTTGTTTTTATAAGCAATGTCAGAGTCACAATATTGATTAAAACCTCTAGACATTGGATACAGGGTACGGGAAGCATTTTATTTAAAGTCATTTAATGCTCCAACTGTCTAGAAATATGTGTCTAAAGCTCCTCTCATGTCAGTGGATGCACTAAACATCTTCCAGCGTCACAAAATACAACTTCACCACTACAAGTGGAAAAAATCCTCACTGATATTTCTCCTCGTTAATGAGAGGCATGAGTCAGGACGAGTTGATGGCAACACAGCCCATACATTATTCATGACACTATACAGGCTATAAGGTTGGCATTAATAAAAAAAGGGGGGAAATTGGAGTGATTCAAGCCTGGGGGACTTTTGAGAAATTACCCTGGTCAGTTCAGGCCAAATTCTGTTCACGCAAAGAATCCAAGCTCTAGTCTGTCAGTTGTTTGCTGCAGAGCAGGTAGTGTACAGTGGCTTTTCAAAGATTTTTCCACTGAAAACAGCTGCCTGCTGTGGCAGAAAACAAAACTATGAGAGCAGTGAGACTGAACCAAAAAAATGAAAGTTGCAGGCCAGAGAAGTAAATGTTGAACCTTGTAAAGACGCTCTGTAAAGCTGATTCTAGTGACAACCACTGAAACACAAGAGCTGATTGCTGCACTTTCTGATCCTAATCTACTTCATGCTACATCTGTTACTTTTTATTGAGTCAGCATCTGTTCAAAAGGGAACTTTTGTGACCAAAAGACACAATGTGAGGCCATTTAGCAGGGTTGGGATTCTTTAATGTGACAAATACAAAGCTTTATAATTTAATTCTAGTCACACACTTCGTAAAGTCATTGTGTTTAATATTTTGGTTACGCTTTCACACTTACTTAGCTTCACTTCAAATAGGAGCTTTTGTAGTGACCAAAAGGCGCTGTGTGAGGCCATTGAGAAGGGTTGTGACTCTTAATCCAACAAATTAATATCTTTTTATTAATGTTATTCTTTTATTAGAGCACAGACTCACCATTAAGTTATATAAACCACATATAAATCAGTTGTTTTCGCTAAAATGTTTTATTAAATTCAAGTATATGGCAAATCATTTCTAGAGCCAAGAATCGACTCTGATTTTGCTTTATATCCTTCACATTTTTGCCAGTATGGCCTTGCAGTTGGCATTTCATTCTAGGTGTTATTAAAAAAAAGTCTTAAAAAATCTTGAATTTAAATTTGAGAACCATGGGAGTACCCTGCTTAAGAGAGCTGCAAAGTTCACCTGTTAAATATTGCACATGGCAGGGCGCCTGGTGGCTCAGTGGATACAGCGGCACCCCATGTACAGAGGCTGTGTCCTCGACGCAGTGGCCGCAGGTTCGAGTCAGGCCTCTGCCCTATGCTGCATGTTTCCCCTTTCACGCTCACACTGTCCTGTCAAGTAAAGGCAATAAAAGCCCAAAAAAATAATCTTTAAAAAAAATTTTAAAAAAAGCTTACACATAGAAATTTCAGCCATTATTATAAAATATTGATCAAGGCCGCTTTAAGGACTTTTAAACACGCTGGTTGCGTGTATAAGAGGCTAGATTAGTAACAGGTAAATCTATCGCTGCACCTTTTTAGAGTCCAGCTGTGACTCCTGTGCTTTTTTTTGGTCTTTGCAGGTCGCCCCTCTGTGTCTGGGCAGGGCTGGAGCATGTGTGGTGGCCGTCAGACTGTGAAAACACAAACATTCAGTGATGACTGTGCATGATGTGGCTCCGACAGCAAGCCTCCTCTCTGTCACCACTTTGTCACGGAAGTCACAGCAAGAAACCCATCTGCCTGCCAGCACGTAAAAGACGCCAGAAAGTGTGAGACTGATGATGATGGAACAAATTCGGGGTTTACACTATGGCAAAGTCAGATTTAGCGACTGCCTATCCTTCATTTTAATGTTTACGGTTAATGTAGCGTTCAATAATGTGTCGGATTTCTGATAAAGTTTTTGGATTTCAAGATCCTGATAACTTCTGATACAGAAGTGAACCTACATCCATGATGAAGACAAATCTGCAGTGTTTATCTGAGCATGACAGAACACCTGTCTCACAGCTTTTTTTTTTCCTTTTCTATTATTTTGTTCCGTTGACAAGGTGGCACACACACACGCACACACACACACACACACATAAATCTACATGGTTGCTTTCAGCTTCTATTTCTGCTGACAAAAGGTGAAAGAGACCGAGGGAGATTGTCAGAACTGTTGAGGTGCCTCATCATTTCTCTCCTAACAATATCTGATGGCGTGTATTGATGCTATTTTAAAATATTCCCTATTATTTTGTGCTGCAGTTGGCAAGATGCTCCCCTCGTCTTTCTTTCCCTTTTTCGCCCACTGACAGATGAAAGAAAGACTTTTGACATAATCAGCACAACCTTATGAACAGCCATACTGTAAGAAACTGTGACACTCTTTATTCTTTGCAGTCAAAAACATACCATCATGCTTTTATCTAATATTTCTGTGTGTATGTCTTCCATGTTGCATCAGCTCACATCTGAAGCACACGGTATACTGTGATGTGCAGTTTGTAGCTTTTTTTTTTTTTTTTTTTTTTTTTTACAAACTACAGCAAATTATCCAACTTTTTCTTTTCTTTTTTTTTCTTTTTTCTTTTTGGCTGTACTGCGTTATGCAAGGTCAGCCCCATACAACGAAAGTCCATCTGTGCGTGAGTGAGTGAGTGATAAAGTTACACCATTGGTTGGAGTGAGTGATGATGCAAGTGTTGCCGTTTCTTTATCGTCAGTTGGCCTTTTGAAATGAATAGGCGCTGACAGTCCTGTGTTATTATTCTGTATTTCTTATTTTCTGTAGCCAGTGTAGCATGATAGCATGGTGGAATTAGCAAACTAGCCTGCTAGCTGCTACATAAGTAAAGTTTAATAAACTTAAATCTTCATTCATACATTCTTATACAGTGTAGGAAAGCACATATTGTCAGAGAAATGAAAATTTAGTCTGGTGAATTTTCTGTAACCACAGTAGTTAACGGTAGTATAAAAGCAGAGTGGAATTAGCAAGCTAGCTACCTAGCCAGCCACTAAATGAGTAAAATAAGTCTTCATCCACACAGTTTTGTCACAGTGTAGGAAAGCACATTGCTATCACCAGATGAGTGACACCTTTGTGTAGCTCATTTTCTGTAACCACTGTGGCATTAGCATAAACGCATGGTGGAATTAGAAAGCTAGCTAGGTAACAAGCCAGCTGTGGTTAAAATTGTAGTTTTGGACAGAGGAAAGAGGATTACCTCGTCAGTATGATTGATGAACAAACCTTAAAATTTATGAGTAACGTTATTAAATATTGCATGTTAAAATGTAAGAATAGGTGGAGCCATCGTCATGAGGAGAAGGTGGAAAGTAGACATTGGACATTGGACATTATGCTGTTTTCACATTAAAAGCAACAACGCAACAGTGTAACCAGCTAGCCTACATTATTGCTGAGTCACCTTGGAAGCGTTGCTCAAGCGTTCATTAACATAGTGATGTGGTCACAGGCTTGTGTGTGTCTGTTTACACAGAGCACCTCACGTCATCTTAAGTTTGGTCATAAACATATCTCTTCTCATAATCTGTGTCTGAGCCCGTTTTAACATTTAAACATCACATTTCGTCACCCTCTTGCATAACACAACACCACAGCTTGAAACAAAAACATATGATTGACTTACACTTCACCTCAACATTGGAGTGCTGACAAAAGTTAGGGCCAGTTCAAGTTTTGTTTGTAGCGGGAGTAACCCAAGTGTTGGGTGTCAGTTTGTAGCTTCATGTCACTGGCTTTTATTGAAAATTAATTGTAGCCTGTTGCTCTGTCACTCGTAATGTGAGCACAGCATAAGTAACAACCCTCTACCATTTCATCCACGGTCCAGCCATATACTGGGTTTGGACCTAGTTTGTTCACTTTGTCATTCTGTCTTTGTTCAGATAATTGAGATCCATTAAGCGCTGTTACTGGGTTTATAACCTCAGTAATAACATTAACAGTAACCGTGGCCCTTTGTTGATCCCTGTAGGGAAATTTTGCTTTCATTTTCCCACAGCGCACAGGGTCAGCTACTTACAGGCTTGGTTTAATACAGTGTCAACGATATGTCTGACCTCCCTTTATCCTGCTTTTTCGTGTGTGTGTGTGTGTGTGTGTGTGTGTGTGTGTGTGTGTGTGTGTGTGTGTGTGTGTGTGTTCAGAGATTGTAAGGTCTATATTTTTATCTCAAATGAGAATCTTCCCCCTTCTCCTCTCCACATCTCCAATTCCCTGCTGCTTTCTCTTCAACCCCATTTTCCCATTTCATCACTGCTCACACACACACACTCACACACACACACAAAAATACATGCACCGCTACGTTTTACAGCAGAATTGAAAACCCAGACAAAATGAACAACAGATCATATAATGAGACCATGAATTTAATAACGTTGATTCAGCCTGTGCCGACGTTTTGTTTGATGTTGAGTTCAAAGCGTTATTAGATTTGATGTCACCGCAGACAAAGTATGAGACATTAGCTGGAAATGAATCCTGTGAAACAACCTCATGTCTACGTATTTGGGGGCTTGTTTGAGTAAACCTGCATGTCAAGAAACAAAGATGCTGACTGTAGGTTCAATACTGACACACACCACCATCATTTTGTGCTGTAAACTTAATCGTGTATTTCCCCCTGTGTGTGTGTGTGTGTGTGTTTGTGTGTTTGCGTGTTTGCGTGTTTTAAGTGTACAGACCTCCTGACAGTGAGAGGCAAAGCAGGCATCCTGTCTGAACTGACAGATCTAGAGCTAATGTAGCCCCCAGGATGCACTCCTCAAACACACACAGACGCATCACAAACACACACATGTGCAAAGACACACTTAACCACACAGCTGAAAGCCAAGTGCCCCAGGAGCCGCTGAAGATTGAAAAGCCTCCCAGATTTGCCGGCATGACATCTAAAAAGCCGAGCTGGTGCGGGCTAGTGATTCCCCGCAGCCGAGCTAATGTTTATTCAAGTCTAATGCACTGCTGCATTATTCTATTTTCTTCCCCTTCAAACCTGCCCACTGTTTATTTAGAGAGTAATTCTCTTTAGATCAGAGCAGCAGAAGTGTGTCACCTCCACCATGTCGAGGTAGTCGGAGAGTTTGATTTCAGTCAGAGGTTAAAAATAACGACAGACATTCCAAATCAAACTGTGTATCTCCTGTATATTATGTACATAAATAAAATCTGTATGTATTGCATTATGCTGTATATGACACACTAAATCTATGGTGTTATTGTGCGTTTCTTTTTGTACCATGAATTGAGATGAAGAGGTAATAAAATTGTTGAGAAATGGTACAGCTGCTCATCTCTTTTTGTACCAGAATATTGCACCTCCTCTTTTACAATAGAAATGATGTATGTACAATATATGCTGCTGTAACATGCTGTTATTGGTCTTTTATACATTAAACTCAAGATATGATTTAACAGATGTTTCTATTGGTTTTTTTTTTCTTTCCAGGTGTAAAATATAAAAACACTTCAACAGTAACGGCTAAATCATGTTTATGTTCCAGATGTTTTTTGCGGTTTCCATTTGTCGCACTATAAATGCCATTATGGTGTAAATTTGTGTCTTTATATGTGGCTCTTACCCCTTACAGCACCCCCATCAGAGCAGCCCCAGAGATGGATTTGCAGTTCAAAGGTTTCTGTGCTTTTAATGCAGGTTTTTCTGCTCTAAATTTCTAGGCCTGGAGGTTAATTTGACTCATTACTTTTAAGTATGGATGCTCTAACTTTAAAAGCTGCAGCCACAGACACAGCAGCAGGTTGGGTGAAACAAGCGTATCAGGAAGAGGAATGCTCACAATTTACAGATACTTTAACCCCTGGGACAGCAGCCAGTAGCCAACTGATTCACTTTGTTATTTATTGCAGGGGAAGCTTTTAATCATAACCAGCTCTGACAAACGGCTTCCGGTGGCGCTGAGGGACGACGCCGGTGACCTTGTCTTTCAGCCTTAAGAGCACCTGAGTCCATTACGCCTGACAGGAAGGAGAAGGAGGCAGAACGTGCCGGACTGTCTGACTCCACGTTTCACCTCCAAATGTTGAGGTAAGCTGCACATCTGTCAGTGCTGAACACATTTACACATCTGCACTTAGCAGGCAGGTTAATTACCCCAGCAGCCCCTCAGCGACTCATTCTACATTTATGCTGTGCAGGCAAACAATGTTCAAACTCACACAGCTTTATTTGCTGAATTTAGGTAATTGTGTATATTAAATAATGAAGACTTTAAGGATATCTCTTTTATTGACACAGAATTTGGGGGTTTTAATATGTCAATCAAAATTAACATAGCTTTAATAAAAAGCCGGAACAAAATGATTAAGAATACATGTTTGTCAAACAGTGTGGAACAAGATTTTTTTTCAACCTTAAAACTTCTTTATGTGAGGATGATGACTGTTTTTAACTAGTCAAGGAATTAGGTTTATCTGATTTTTAAAATGTATGTGTTAAGGTATATATGTAAGTATTACTGTACAAGTAGGTGTGTTTTTTTATAATTTTTACTTTTATTAGAATTTTTTTCAGGTCATTTCATGCTTTTTTTTGTGGGGGTGTCACTTTATAAAATTGTTTGTTATTCATTTTTAGAATTTTTTATTCCGTCACCTAGTCACCTATAACTGCTTATTTATATTTGAATTATTTGATGATGTGTTTGGCAGATGATGGATCAGGGTACAAAGCTGCTCTGCTGTCGGGACCTCCAGGTGTGGGGAAGACCACCACAGCTGCCCTGGTCTGTGAGGTCAGTGTGAAAACACACAGTAGGGCTGGGCGATCTGTCTTTAAAATGATATTACAATATCTTTAGGCTATTATTGCAATACATGATAAATATCTCTATACTTTTAAGTGTCCTCTAAACCAACGTTCACTTCTAATATACAAAATTGCTGCAGTTACAACAAAGTTGGAGTAGCTACTGTCATATAATAAAGTTGAATTTTATAGTGACATCTGAAAAAGTATCAAATGTTTTCCTCTTACCAAGAAAAAAACATTATGTGGGATGGGAGGGATCTGGTTTGTGACTGTCTGTTTTGTTTATACAAAATAAACACAAAAGCCCATAAACCTAATTCGGGGGGGGGCAGCTTCTGAATGTGAAATAATAAGCATTTAAATTGCAGCAGAGAAGACCATTTGTGATGGGCTTTAACAGGGTAAGACGTCTAAAGAATGGTTTTTGATATTATCAGCATATTTTAGCTAAATTAACATGTGCATTAAAGCATGATATTGGATTATCTGCCACTAAATTAGTAGATTTACAAAGCAATAACAGACATGCTAACAGAGTGAGCTGACGTTAGTACACTGTACTGTATATACTGAACACATTTCGTTAGCCGCTAACAGCCTGTTAATTAAAAATGTCCTGCTCTTAAATAATTTTATCTAACATTAAGGAGTTAAAGGGGAGAAAAGGCTTGTGTGATTTATTTTACAGCTCAATGTGAGCTACATGTCAGCTTTGTTAAAGATAGCAGAGTGCTATTTAGTGATATATTAGTATTGATGTGGATTAAGAGTGCATATTTGAGACATCTAAACAGAATGTCAAAAACATTACTGTAAACAGAAATGTAAATTTAAGGGTCAGTGTTTTTGTGATTCTGTTGACTCTATTTGTCTATATTGTGTTTCAGCTCAGCTGATTTTCCATTGTTGATAAAGGGAGGGAAGCTGAAAGACCTGGATGAGATCACAGGGTAAGTCATTTAAAAAATAAAACTACAAGGCTTAATGGGGAATTATTCCAAACACTGACATTGTTACACTACTGTATTATATTATATTTTATTATGTTGTTATATATGTAATCTTGTTATTGTATAGTGGTAACTTAAAATAAGAGTACTGGGTGCTGGAGAAACTATTTCGAAGCGGGTTATAACAACGCAGAAGGCTCTAGTTTAATGCAGTTCATACACGTATAAATCCAGTAGAGGGCAATATTACACAGCCTGATGAAGGCTCTCCTCTGGAGCACAGATCTGACTAATTCATGCATTCACATGCAGTGGTTTACACTTTGTACTAAAGTCACTCTCTTATATTCACAGTAGTGTGACGGCATAGAACCATGAAGTAGCCTAGACCTTTTTAAACAAAGGAAAAAGCTTGGACGCAGGGAAGGACAGGTTGACAAAGGATCAGAGTCAGACAAATTATTAAAAAAGGATCAATAATTGTAGGCCTATCATATGAAACACTATAGACAAATGCTGAGGTTAGCACTGCAAAAGCTAATTTCCAAGTGAGTAATTCACTATGAGAAGCGCAAACTTAACACAACTAACAAAGTTTCATAACTGAAGTTGGGGAACAAACACGCCTCATCTCCCGAAGGAGTTTCCCACCCAGGCTTATAAAGGCATGTCTGACCCTCTCCCCTGTCCTTTTCTCCCTCTCTGTTTCAGCTTAAGAGCTACACAGGATTCATTGAAGGCTTGAGACTCCTGCACTGAGACAGCACCCTCATCCTGAGTGTCAGCTCCCTGTCTCCTGCAAGCCTTTCCCTGATTTATTTCCATGGTTTATTTTTATTTTATTAAACCATGTACAAGGCTTCCCAATGTTGAGCTCTTTGTTTGGGTAAAATGTTCTAATGCAGTTTTTGAAAAGGATAACTGACATATTCTTTGTAGTTGTAATCTGTGGTGAGTGTAAGACTACTTCTGCTAGCATTATTCAACAATGTTTTCCTCATCTGTGTTTCAGTGTGTTCAGAGGACTTCTCCACTCGCCTGGATCGTCCCTGTGCAGAACAGCAAAGCATGGTGAAGACTATCTGAGAGGACACCACAAGAGAAGGACATATACCAACTGCTTGATGTGCTATGTATGTGCCCGAGCATTTTGAACCTCCGTTGCTATTAACTTGTTTATTCTAGTGCACTACTTCCTACTTCCCTCCTACTTTTACCAAAGGGACATGCACACACATCTGTATTTTTAGAACAGCCAATAGGAACGCCCTCTCTCTGAAATGACCTTTGATTGGCTTCTGTCACAGACTAGATTTTCTTAAGTTTGAAAACAGAGTCAAGAGGAGCTGCAGAAGCCTAGTTTTCTCCCAGCCCGCTTAAATTCCTGTACTCAAAGTGCATTGTGGGAATATCACCAAATGACACCCAAAATAAAACTGCCTACCCCAGCTTTAAGGGGTCTATTATCATTGATGGTGTTAACGCAAACTTGCCCTCCTCCACCAACACTTTCACTTTGTGATGTACAGATGTTAAGTTTGTTGAATCTTAGTTTTGATCTGACCTTTTCGGAAACAAAGTGTATGATCACATTGTGTTCAACACATTAAGTTCATATTTATAAAACATTATACTAATAATATTAATATAAAGATATTATAGAGATTGATTACTTTAGTCTAGAACCTGAAAATAGTGGTTCTCAAGGTCAATTAAGCTGTTTTTAAGAGTTTTTATCACATCAGATAATCTTCCTCAGCAGATGGTGTTAAAATGTGAACATCTTCAAAGTCAGTCTGCTGAGATTTTGTGCGAAAAGTGAAAGCTCCAGAGCAGATACTAAATGGACCTTGAACATCAACAAATGCCTGAAATTTCTAATTTGTGCAGCGATAATTATTTAAAAATAGGCACAGCACAGAACTTCTCAAAGTTAACCAAAGTACATCTGTGGCACCTTGACTTCTCGTTTAATTAGTGAAGCATAAAAGTTTAGATGCTGATTCAGTGTTTTCTGCAAAATGAGACTGTCCTGCAGGGATAGACGGCAGTCCAATGGGAATTAGGCAGCCCATAGTAGAAATTTACAGAAACTGTTGTGTCCTGCAGTACTGCCATAATCTGCAGTGTCGAGTCCCGCAAGATAGTTAACACTTAAGTAGGACTTTCTAATACCTTCACATACTTGTATAATCCCAACAGGGCTCCTTCACAGTTGAATCCTAAGTCTTTTCTCATGGGACTTGATGTAATGAGCAGATTAATTAACTGCAAAAAGAAGCAAATTTTCTCTGCAGCTGCAAAAACATGAGCTTTGACCTCAACACAGTGAATTTGATTACACTCAGTAAATCACAGACTTCTCATGTTTCATTACAGGATTACAAGACGTACTGCATTATACTGATTTAATTTCCTTTTTGTTATTGGGTTGCATAATGCTTCAATTTAAAAAATGTACCCTAGGTTGCAAAAGCAGTGAGTCTACTCCACTCACTTGGGGTTTATTGTCTCACTGGCAATAAAAAAAAAAAACAAAAACATTTCACAATATTCATTTTTCACCCGTCCCCCAACCCTCTCTCTCTGCTCTAATTTTACCATTTTGCTTGGAAATCATACAGCTGCTCCCTTCAGTGCATCTTAATGAGATCTGAGTCAGCAGGGTGCTCTCTGCTTCGGCATGCCGGAGCACAGTGAGGAATATTTGTGTCACACAGCCAGCATTTCGTTCCCGCTCCCAGGTTACAACAGAAA